>NW_023330106.1:212649-468515 GCF_011100685.1 Canis lupus familiaris | reverse complement strand
AAGAAAACCAGAGCGGGGGGCAGCACAATGCCGGATTTCAGGTTGCGCTGCCAAGCTGTGCTCACCAAGACAGTGTGGTACAGGCAGAACTACAGACACATCCATCAATGGAACAGAAGAGGAATCCAGAAGTGGACCCTCAACTCGATGGTCAAGACCATATATTTGACCAAGCAGGAGAGACCATCCACTGGAAAAAAGACAAGTCTCTTCCATAAATGTCAGGGGAATACTGGACAGCCACATGCGGAGGAGGGAAACTGGACCACTGTCTCACACTGTACACAAAGATAAACTCAGAATGGATGAAAGATGTAAATGTGAGACGAGATTCCATCAAAACCCTGGGGGAGAACACAGGCAATGCCCTTCCTGAACTTGGCCACAGCAACTTCTTGCAAGATACACCCATGAAGGCAAGAGAAACAAAAGCAGAGATGAACTATTGGGACTTCACCAGGATGAGAAGCTTCCGCACAGCCAAAGAGACACTCAACAAAACCAACAGACAATCTCCAGAATGGGAGAACCTTGTGCAAATGACCCGTCGGATAAAGGGACAGCATCCAAGATCTCTAAAGAACCTATTCAACTCAACAGCAGAGAAACCAACAATCCAATCTGGAAATGGGCAAAAGACACGAACCGAAATGGCACAGAGCAAGACGTAGACGTGGCCAACAAGCCCATGAGAAAATGCTCCGCATCACTGTATTTCCATCAGGGAAATACAGATCAAAACCACAACGAGATCCCACCTCACAGCGGTGAGAATGGGCAACATTGGCCAGACAGTAAACAACAAATGTTGGACAGGATGTGCAGAAAGGGGAACCCTCCTGCACTGTTGGTGGGAATGTGGCCTGGTGCAGCCACTCTGGGAAACTGTGTGGAGGGTCCTCAAAGATTTAACAATGGATCTGCCCTATGACCCAGTAATTGCCCTGTTGGGGATTTACCCCAAAGATACAGATGCAGGGAAACCCCGGGACACCTGCACCCCGATGTTTCTAGCAGCAATGTCCACAAGATCCAAACTGTGAAAGGAGCCTCGGTGTCCACCGAAAGATGAATGGATAAAGATGTGGTCTCTGCATACAATGGAATATTCTGGGATCCCTGGGTGGCGCAGCAGTTTGGCGCCTGCCTTTGGCCCGGGGCCATCCTGGAGACCCAGGATCGAATCCCATGTCGGGCTCCCGGTGCATCGAGCCTGCTTCTCCCCTCTGCCTGTGTCTCGCTCTGCCTCTCTCTCTCTCTGTGTGACTATCATGAATAAATAAATAAAATCTTAAAAAAAAAAAACAATGGAATATCCTCAGCCATTAGAAATGACAATTAACCACCATTTGCTTCGACGTGGATGGAACTGGAGGGTATGATGCTGAGTGAAGTGAGTCAATCAGAGAAGGACAAACATTATATGGTCTCATTCATTTGGGGAATATAAAAGATAGTGAAAGGAAATAAAGGGGAAAGAGAAAATGAGTGGGAAATATCAGAGAGGGAGACAGAACATGAGAGACTCCTAACTCTGGGAAACGAACAAGGGGTGGTGAAAAGGGAGGTAGGCGGGCGGTGACAGGATGACTGGGTTTGGACTGGCACTGAGGGGGGGCACTTGATGGGTGAGCACTGGGTGTTATGCTATAGTTGGCAAATTGAACTCCGACAAAAAATAAATTAATTAAAAATAAGTAAGATCTAACTGTTTGGGGTGCCTGGCTGGCTCCGTGGTGGTGCATTGCGATTCTTTGTCTCAGGGTTGTGGCTTCGAGCCCCACCTTGGTGTGGGGATTACTTAGAAATAAAACTTTTAAAAAAATAAAGCAATTTTTAGCACTTATGGCAGAGGATAACCTTTGATCCTTTAGTTTTTGAAAAAATGTGGCAAAAATATAGGAATGTGAAATGATCTGGTATATTAAAAAGTAAAATTTTTAAAGAAGTTTTAACTTTTACTATAGATCAACAACCGAAAAATATTTGAAAATAAAACCTCTTGCTAAAGAAGCTAAATGTTGGTATTCTAGTGTTCTCTTGTAGATCCCAGTCTGTACTTCCGGGCATGTGGGTTAGAGACTCATCAGGACTCTGAGTCTCCCCTTTCTCCAAAGGCCCCTTCCATTACAACTCAGCTCCACTTAGTCCAACTTCCCATCACCATGGTCTGTCTGCCTTAAGGCCCTGGCGGAGGCACAATGGTGACCTTCAGCCCCACTTGCCAGGTTTCTCAGAAGGTCATGGCCCTGGTCATACGGGGTCAGACAGGCACTATCAAAGATACCCAGTAAAGATTCTGGTGGCCCTCAGCCTAGGTCTCTGCTACTGGAAGCAACCCGGTGCCAGAGAGGCAGCTTTTCTCTCTCAGTCTCCAGAAATCTCTTTGCATTTTGCCTCCAAACTTCTGAATTGAGCTAAGAGTAGGAGAAAGAGTTTATTTTGTGACCACAGTCTATATATTATTATTAAGGTAATTCCTGAGTTATGCATCCTCCAGTCACCTCAGATAGCACCATGGCTGTTCACCACCCCACCCCCACAGACCAGAAAATAGGTTTAGGTATTTATCCTACTGGAGCCCTATCAGGCATCACTTAAGCTGTTTTGTTTTGTTTAAATAATTAGTGCAAAGTACTTTCCCCGAGTGAAATACACATTCTCACAGAGGCGATTTCCCTAGGGATTCCCGTGCTGCGGCCCCAAGCCTTGGAAGTGTTTTCCCTCAACCAAAACCAGTACTGAACTTAAACATCAAGGGGAAATACTCCAAGGAGTCCTGAGCTGACCTGTACTCTTGCCAAACTAGCAAAATCCTAAAACCATGGGCTAGAGACCAAGTAAATGAGCACATCCCTGGTTGAAACTGATACATCATTTAAAAAAAATCTCCTCCAATGATTCTATGGTACAGTTAGGGTAGAAACACTCTGTCCAGTCATGTGTGAGGATGATGATCAAACAATTCTATTGTCTGACTAAGGCAATACCTGTCCTACTCCCAAGCTCTAGTTGTATTGAACTGTAATTCTGGGAAACCACTTTATTAGAGACCCATCTGGTGGCTCAGCCAGGAATCGCACAGGGTGTCTCCAGGAAGGAAGGGGCCAGTCCTGGGGCCTCTGCTAGTGCTAGGACCCCTAAGATTTATGCACACACTCCCCTTCTCAGAGGAGGCCCCGTTCTGGTAGGATTATCTCCACTGACCCATGGATGTGTGTTGGGCAGTTGTACTGAGATCAAGGGACTTCAGCATAGGGCTGATAATGTATAATTATATAATCACACGAGACTTATTTGGATGGCACGCTCACAGCTTAATTGAATGGAGAGGTCCCTCACAGGATATCTTTCAGTGGCAACAGTATAGGGCCACCACCCAGAAAGCTAGGATAGAAAAGAAACTCCCCAGAGGAGAGGGATTGAAGAAGGGCTTACTTAGGGAGATGATGTCTCGCATCGGGATATGGAGTCTCTGAGCCAGGGAATTATGAATGGATGACAGGATCTTAGAGACACTAATATTCATGATTTATCTTATCTACTGTTAGTAGATTCAGGTGGTGATTCACAGGATATGCACAGAAGATATGGCTAAGCTATAAATGGCTTAACCTCTACCAATCTGGGCTATGTTTAAATCAATTCAGTGTGTAAATATTTGAGGTTGGTAACAGTGGTTTTTTTGAGTTCAAGGTCTCTGCCTGCTGTGAAAAAATAAACAGAGGTCTGCTATGCAAAGATCATCTTTGGCTCATCCATAAACCTTGACTGATCATTTCAAATGATTTGTCTTTATGTTCATGGATTAGTTTTCCTCTTGATCAAATCCAATGCTAGAACCCTCTTCTTATATAGATTTTTTTTCATTTCAACTATTGTACTTTTCAACTCCAGAATTTTTAACTCCATTTTAAAATCTATCACGATGTATTGAAACTCTTGATTTGGTAAAATTGAATCCTTTCTGGTTTCATTTTTTAGGAGGGAGAGAGGGAAAAGAGGAAGAGAGAATCTTAAGCAGGCTCCACACTAAGCATGGAGCCCATGGAGGGCTCGATCTCATGACCTGAGCCAAAATCAAGAGTCAATTTACCAACTGAGCCACCTAGGTGCTCCCCACCCCCAGGTTTCATTTCTTAAGCATCACTGAAATAGTTCTTTTAAAGCCACTTCCTTAGGAGCATGGTCCTCAGTTTCATTACCAATCTCTGCCCACTCCCATGAACGGTACTTCCTTTCTTTGAGTGACTGCCATCCTCTGTTGTTGAATATTGACATTTTGAATATCACAGCGTGGTAATTTTGCAAACGGCACTCTTCTGCCTTTTCTGGGTTTTATTTGTTTGTTTACAACTTGTGTGGATGGTGTTACTTGTTTAATGTTTTTCTCAACTTTTTGTAAAGGGTCTTTGTTATGAGTGCCCTGAAGTCTCTTCTGTTAGCCTAGCGGTCACCGTGTGATTTGAGAGAGAGCCCCTTAAATGCCGGGAGCCAAGCCACCACGAAGCACTCTGCTAGTCACTGCAGACGCCCCTGCGCTGCGCTCTGCCCCACAGGGCGCAGGCAGGGAGTTAACTCTGTCTTCCCTTCCCTTGCTGTTGCCCTGGTGCTGAAGGCAAACTCATGTGGTCCTCTCAAGGGTTTTCTAAGAATATGTCCAGCCACGGGCATCAGCATGGCCCTTGGATTGCCTGGCACACAGCAGATTTTCGGTGTCCTTCGTCCCTTGATAATCCCCAGCATCTTCCTTCCCAGGTGTTTCGGTCTGCCTGCCTCTGGCCTCTCTGGTTGGCCCCTTGCCCAGACAGGTGTGGCTAGTATGTTCACTGACATGCTCTTGGCAGTGTCACCCAGGAGCTCCTAAAAGCTCTGAGGCAGTTTGAAACTGCCTCAAACAAATGAAAGACCCTGAGTCAGTGCTTCTTGGAGTCCCCAAGGAGGTCAGAATACACAACCACAATTCTCTGAGAATAATCAGTCTTGCTGGCATGAGCACACTGTCCCAGGAAAGTAGACCACTGTCCTCATGGTGACCACAGAGCTGGGGAGTGTGGCATGGTAGGTGGTTAAGTTAAAATCTCATAAAGACTGTTTTACTGAAATTCAGTACCTTTTTCTTTTTTTCTTTTAAGCCCTTCCCCAGGTTTTGTGTTTTTTAGAAGTCAGAAAAAGTCGATTCCAATAGTTTTTGTCAGCTTGATCATTGCCTTCATGAAGGGATGGTGTGTCAGAGTTACTTACACTAGCATTTTAGGTGACATCATTCAACATATTTTATTTCATTTCATTTCATTTATTTTATTTTATTGTTAAAGATTTTATTTATGAGAGACAGAGAGACAGAGAGGGAGAGAAATGGGGGTCAGAGACACAGGCAGAGGGAGAAGCAACCTCCATTCAGGGAACCCAATGTGGGACTCAATCCTGGGTCTCCAGGATCATGCCCTGGGCTGAAGGCAGCGCTAAACTACTGAGCCACCCGGGCTGCCCTATTCACCTATTTTAATTGTACATTCCTTTTCAAAGGTGATACTAGTAGGTCTCACCTGAGCATTCATACTTTTTCAATTTATTTTTTTCCTTTTGTTTAATTTCAAATTTGGAAAACATATGTATACATCTTGTTCAAGTTTTGTGTTCATCAACATATTGTCAAAGATAGATACTTGCTGTTGTTTGTAATAACCAAAGGGTCAGCTTTATAATAAGCATGCAGCTTTATAAAATATCAAGATGTTTCTTTCACTCGAGAGCTTTATTAACTTACTTCATATTGTTCAAAATGTCACACCACAGTGATTAGTTGAAAAAGCATTGTGATCCATTTGCATGAATATGCTTTTGATTTATACATATACTTTGATTTTGTCATAGAATTGCTTCCTGTAATCTATCTCTTAATCCTCAAAAGGACCTCATAAAGACAATATTATTCTGGTGGAGTTTAGGCTCTAAGTAGGCCCCAAAGAGCGTTAATACTAGAGGTTGAGGCAGTAGGGTTCAAAGAAGAGAATCTAGAGAAGGTACAGTATGTTTACAGAGTATGCATTATTTTCATTGGGGTGAAGTAAACTCAGACAAACCATGTAAATTCCCAGAACCAAATTAAATTTTCTAAACGTCTAGAATATCTATTCACATGGTTGTAAAAAGCTCCTAAATTCCAAGGTAAAAAATGATCCTTACTTCAGCTCATGAACTTGAATGTATGACATTGAAGGTAGACCCACTACTCACTAATCAGTCACTTAAACATGCATGCAGCAGCTCATTCTGGATCTCATGTTGCTTGCTTTCTTCTTTATAATTTTATTTAAATTCAATTAATTAACATATAGCATATTATGAATTTCAGGGGTAGAGATCAGTGATTCATCAGGTGCATGTAACACCCAATGCTCATTACATCACCAGCCCTCCTTGACGCCCATCACCCAGTTACCCCATCCCCCCACCCACCTCCCCTCCAGCAGATTCAGTTTGTTTCCTAGAGTTAAGAATCGCTTATGTTTTTTTCTCCCTCTCTGATTTCTTATTTTATTTTCCCTCCCTTCCCCATTACCCTGTTTTGTTTATTAAAATATGAGCAAAGAACTCCAGGAATTTGTGGCGGAGTGGGCAAATAACCGAGGCCCTCCCGGCTGCCTGATGCTCGCACCGCCTCGAGGCGCAGGCAGGTGGAACCCCAGCGCGTCAACTCGTAGGAGGACGGGGCCCAGTGACACCCCCGGGACCGAAGGACTGCACACAGGACTCGTCGGGAGGAGACTCGCAGCTGTGAGAAATGCTGTGCAGAGCTCTCCAGCTTCTCGGGGTTCCTAGGACACGAGACAAATCGCACTGCCCCAGCTGTGCGCACATGACCCATGGCAGGGGCCGGGCTGGGCAGAGTCCCCGGGCGCGCTCAGCCGCCGCCGCCGGCCCAGGGGGTGCGGAGGGTCCCAGGGAGGGGGCGGCGGCCGGGGCGCTCAAGGACAAGCCGGGGCGAGTGTGTCGTGGACCTGAAGGCTGAGACCGTCTGCCGAGCGCGCCCCAGGACGGAAGCTACTACCCAAAGGCAAAGCGGCCGCCACCTGGTCATTGCGAGCCCCGCGGGGCACAGGGTGCGGGTGAGCGGCGCAGCGCCCGGCGCCAGCAGCCCCCGGGCCGGAGCAGATCCTGCGTCCGCAGCAGCCGCAGCTGCAGCACATCCCGCTCCCGAGGCCTCCGCCGCCGGGGAGCACGTGGGCCTGCGCGCCCTCCACTCGGGGGTGACCCCCTCCAGACCCTGGGCCGAGCAGGGACCCGCAGCTTTCTGCGACCAGCAAGTCGGCAGCCAGGGCCTGTCTCCGGTCGCCCGACACCAGCCCAGCTGCCTCACGCGAACACCCCTTCCCCGCAGCTCCCCGGGCTGCACCCTTGCCCTGGAGCCCGACGGACGAGGGTGCTGCCAACGCCAGGTCGCGCCTTCCCCGTGCTTTGCTACCTCAGGCCCAGGGCTCTGTGCTCCTCCAGAGCCCTTCCTCCACCGAGGCGTTAGACCCGTCCAGGAAAGGGAAGGGGAAGCCGCCGAACGTGTCCCTGGGGCAGTCCAAACCCAGACAGGCCGTCCTCTGCAAGCACAAGCCTAAGTACTGTAGCAGGGCTTTGGGAGCCCATAGCTCCCTGCAGATCCACCTCCGCTCCCATACCGGAGAGAGACCCTTCGTGGGCTCTGTCTGTGGCCGCCGGTTCACCACCCAGGGCAACCTCAAGTGCACTTGCATGGACATCCCCAGGGGAGGCCCACCCCCAGCTCTTTCCCAAGTTCCACGACAAAACGTCGGCAGGCCATGGCATTCCCTATGCACTCTCTGTAGCCATCCCCGTAGATGAATCGAGTCTCTCTTTAGACAGCAAACCTGTCCTTGTAACAGGGACCCCCGGTCTAGGGCTACCTCAGAATCTCTCTTCAGGGACTAACCCCAAGGACCTCCTGGGCGGCCCGCTGCCCAATGACCTGCAGCCCGGGACTTCCCCAGAAAGTGAGGACGGGTCCCTACTGTCTGGGGGGGTGGGAGCAAGCCACACTTCCCCGAGGGTTGGTGGTTTCCAAGGGAGTGGGACCCCCGAGCCGGGTCGGAGACCCTGAAATTACAGCAGCTGGTGGGGAACATTGACAAGGCCACCACCGACCCCAACGAATGTCTCATTTGCCACCGGGTCTTGAGCTGCCAAAGCTCCCTGGAGAGGCATTACGGCCCCACACCGGGGAGAGGCCATTCCAGTGCAAGATCTGGGGTCGGGCATTGTCCACCAAGGGCAACCTGAAGATGCACCTCGGGGTTCCCCGGACCAACACGTCCATAGAGATGCGGCACTCGTGCCCCATCTGCCAGAAGAGGGTCCCGAACGTGGCCCTGCTGCAGCAGCGCATCCAGATGCACATGGGCGGCCAGAATCCCCACACGCCTCTGCCCCAGATCCCCTGTGACTTCCCAGGTCCCGAGGCCGCGATGGTCAGTGAACACGGCAGCGCGGGTGCCACCTGTCACGATGATGTCATCAGAGCATCGACTTGGATGAGCGGGGCCCCAGGACGCTTCGGGCTGCTTCCCAGCGCCCACTCAGCATCCCCCACGCTCGGTCACACAATACACTTTGCGGACAGCAGACATATACAATGCATGTTGTCAACTTTCTCCATCATTAACCACATGACAAAGCTCTTTTAAAGGTACAAGGGGAGGCTACGGAAGGAGTTGCTTCCACCTGTATTCCTGATTGCACTTTCTTCCTCGTATTTGTCAAAACAGAAAGAAGCTTTTTTTTTCTTTTAAGTCTTTAGTTTAAAAAAAAAAAAAGGGCAAACCTATAGGATTTTCAACTTTTGGTGACAGTCATGGAAATCTGAAGACTCATGAGTTCTAAGACTAGGGTTTCTGAACTGAAATTAAGAATTCAAGGATTACAGTTAAAGTCTCAGAGCGAAAGACATGAGGCCGAGTATTTTTCAACGAAAGCCCAAAGAGAAAAACAGAGGCTGACGACAGAGAAGAGCTGTGACATAAACCACAGATGATGTCAGAATTGTGATTTCTGTTAAATTTTGCCAGGTATGCATGGATGTACGTACAGATACACACACATAGATCTCCGACAGTTCTTGTTCCTTAACGGTTATGCTCAAGGTTTGGTGGGGGGACCATCATTCTTTGTCTTGGCATATTTTGCTTACTTTTTGCTATGAAAGGACATAGAAAATTAAGTATAAAGATGATTTACAGATTTCAACTGTAAAAAAAAATATCAGTTTTTTAGTCCATAAAATCCAGACACCTACTGATAAAGCATCCTAGGAGGATCATCACTAGAAAAGTCCAATGGGACACACGGAAAAACTTCACGTTAACTACTTCCAAAGACAAAATTATTTTCACACTCTCTAGAGGTATTCAATATTTAATGTTGATGCCTGATGGAAAGGTCTGAAGTACTACAAACGCTCAGACATTGTAAAAAAGGATGTAGTACTGCCATGTCTACCATCAATTCTATCTAAATAAGTGCTATTTTATGGTGTTAGTTATTACTGTATATAAAACTATTGAAGACCAAGATTCTTTGGACATATTCTTACAGTTTCCCCAAATGTGTAAGATGGAAATAGGACTTTTTTGAGCATTCATTTTTTCCCCTCCTGATTCACTAGCACCTCTCAAAAATAAGCTCTAGGGAATCATGAAGTCCATTCGATAATTTCCTACTAAACACCCTAAATTACATATAAGACAGCCACGTTGATATAGATCTACTCAGATTGTCAAGGAATTATTTAACTTAGATTATGAGCAGCTACATTTCCCAGTGCTTCCAGTCTGGGACCCCATTTCTAAGTGTGTGAGTTGGTTCTCCTGTTTCCATAATAACCAATTTAACAATCAGCTTGGCAGTCAACTACTTTAGAGTTAGTTTCATTAATGTTAGCTCTCATCTCATTAATACATGAATCGACTGACACTGTGGGACTACTTATTTTTCTATATACTCGTAAAAGGGCTCTGAATTCAAGGTAACAAACCTTCTGGAAGAATTAGCTCAGGCTCTTTTGTTTAAACTCAATCTTGGGGATCCCTGGGTGGCACAGCGGTTTGGCGCCTGCCTTTGGCCCAGGGCGTGATTCTGGAGACCCGGGATCGATTCGCACATTGCGCTCCTGGTGCATGAAGCCTGCTTCTCCCTCTGCCTGTGTCTCTGCCTCTCTCTCCCTCTCTCTCTCTCTGTGACTATCATAAATAAATAAAAAATTAAAAAAAATAAACTCAACATTTTCCTTGTAGAACCTCAATGTATATTTTAGAATTTTCTTCCAATACTTTAGGACTCACTTAAACTTCTAGTCCTAATAGGACGATTTCCTTTTGTTGCTGCAGGGACCTAGAAATGCAACAAAGTTATGAGCCAGAAGTTTTTCAGTTTTTGAATGTCAGTTAAAACCCAAAAAAGGAAACAATTAAGAAATTCCAGGAAGTAAATTGGAATACAAAGTGGTCTTCATTTCACAGGACTCCCTCTATCGTTAATCCTCATGAGAATGAACACAGAAAGGAAGCTACTCCCTTACTGTATAATGAAAATCGTGATTTTTGGAATGCTTTTTCCAAATCAAAAAGCTCTCGAAACTAGTTCTTTCTCTTTCCTCTTTCCTGGTTTTGAGTTAAAGACCCTTCTTAGTAGATGATCTGGTACATACCAAGCACTGCTGGTTGGCTGCACACACACGTACAACAACATCAACCCAACAAGTAGAACCAAACGTCACTCTACTTTCACGGCGTTTGTCGTTTCTAATGGCTGAGTAATATTCCATTGTAAGCTGTAAGACCACAGCTTCTTTTGTTGTTGTTGTTGTTGTTTTCTCAACTTTACAGAGGTGGTGGGGGGAGTCAGGGAAGGAAGAGGTGTGGACTTGAAGGTTTTTGATTTTTTAATGCAAAATAATTTATTTTGTGTTTGATACCAGATGAGACGATAAGGGTGATGGTGCTCATGCCCATACGCCGGCTCCAGGTGAAGTGCTCTAGGCTTCGGGCTCACTCTGCTACCTAAGAAGGTCTTTCTCAGCTTCAGCTCTACACAATGCTTGTGACTCAGCGCCTTGCGGGTTTGGGCATTATGTAAAGGTTCACAGACTTGCTGAATGGGATGGTGCCCTCGATGCTGGTTTCCACCTGGGGGGACACTTTGCCACCTTCAATCCAGGGGGATTTTGTAATACGGGAATTGGAGTTGTAGGCCGGTAGCAGCCTCACTTCCACCGGGCATGGTTCTGTCCAGGCAGTATGGGAGAGGTACACCTGAGTGATAAGCCGGTGACGCCCTGGTTGGGCCAGGATTCCTCAAGTCTGCCGGCTTAGGATGAATCATCTGAGCCTGGCCATCTGGATAGAAGACCTGGACCTTCACAGCACTCTCAGGGTCCTGCACATGTTCCAGGGTCACATCGACATCCAGGGCCACAACCAATCCAGACGTAAACCGCAAAGGGTTGTCTGACTCGCCTACTGGCTCAATGATGGTGGCTGAAGTGTGTGGATCTGCTCTGGAAGGGGAAGGTGCAAGGAGGTACTCTGCCTCACCATGGTCTGTCGAATTTTGACCACTTCCACAGGCTTGGATGTCATGAGTCGGGGCATAAGGTCAAGAAGTTTGTCCACAAAGCTGTCCTGTAGGTGGGGGCAAATCAGCAATAAAACACCTCTGAAAAAAGTCCACTTCCTGTAAAAAGTTTTCACACATCCCAAATAAGGGGTCAACTCCTCGAGTAGTCCGTGCTGTTACTGTAAGTTGCAAGGCTTTGGCCTGCAGCCTCATGGGATGTATAATCACCACCTGTTTCTTCTCCACACCACTGTACATGAACTCCATTTTGTAGGTCTCTTCCATGATCTGTTTTGCTGCTGCGGAGGCCAAGTCACTCTGCTTCAAATATAAAGGGGCAGCCACATTGCACAGCTTTCCTTGCAAGGCCTTGATGAGAAGAAGCTGACACCGAAGATAGGTAGCCGAGAAGTCAGCAACTCCTGCTAGTTCAGACTGAAGTTCTCCAAGTCTTTGCAGATCCCGGATGGTGAACTCCAGCAGCTTCTGGGTTCCCTGAGGGGCCCGGTGCTCTGAAGACTGTACACCCTTTCAGGGCTCTGCTGCAGGAACTGATGGGACGGGTCCTCATGGGGCGCAATACCGGGAGAAACGGCCGATGACACTAGTTTTCTACCTGGTAACCTTAAGGCAGGAACAAGATGAGAAAGACTGTCTCAGAGGTAGGCATAATGTCTGAAGGTATGATCTGAGAACAGTGCTGGCATTGTGGGACAGGTTGTAGCAGCATTAAAAATAAGAACCAAAACTGCAATGTAAGCTGGGTCATCCATGTCTGGTTCAGCTGGGTCAAAAAATGGATGGGTGCTCAGGAGCTCTGGCACCAAGGGAAGCACCAGGGTTGGATGCCGACTTCCCAGAAACTTCAAGCACTTCCATATAGAGTCCCTATCAGTAGGGGACTTGGTTAAATTTTTCAGCAGCTCCGCCAGTGCGAGATGAATCCCTTCTTTAGTCGAAACATTAGTACAGCATAAAAGTTCGTGAAGAGCCAGCCTCTCGAATATCTCTGGACGAATCCTCTAACACAGCCAGGACACTGCCAAGCTGATCCTCTCGGAGAGTGATGTTTTTAGAAATTTTTCTCATGCTGTGTATGGACTGTAGACGCACTTCCTCAATTTCATCATTAAACATGTCCACCGGGAAATCAGGGCGGCACTTCTCCGCAAAAGAAGGTGAAGATTGGGCCAGCATGCAGAGAGCCTCCACAGCAGCAATGCGGACCTCATACATCTCATCTTCCAATCCAGGAACAAAGGCTCCACAAGCTCCTGACTCCATCAAGTTCACAGCTCCTGTATCTATTTCTTCTTTGGGAGCATCACCTCCCCACTTTCTGCCACTGGAAAACTCTTCTGACCTGTAAAGTTCCTCGGCACTTTCACGTGTAGTGCGTTTTCTCCTGAGATCTGACATGAGCTTTTTGTTGAGCGTCTGCTCCAAGATATGAAAACTGACTTGTTCCATCGAGCCCAATAGCTTTGCAGCCTGAACTTGAACCACCCAGGAGCCATCACTGACCATGGGACAAATTGCTCCAAATGCATCATCAACTAAGCGAATTTCTTCATTAGAAGAAGGAATGGGGACAGTGCTTTCAGGATAGAGCTGACTGATAGCCCAGATAAGTTGGACTGCAGCACTGCACACTTGTTCACAGTCATCAGACAACAATTTACAGGCCTGATTATAAATTGCTTGGTGTAATTTCAGTCCTCTTTCATGAAGCCTGCAACATGGCTTTTATAGCCGCTCTTCTGACACGTGGGTCTTGGTCACTGAAGTAATCCCCTATAATCTTCTGGACATCTCTGACAGCTAGGCCTTCTCCATCTTTTGTGACACTTGTCTCCAAAGAGCCAAGATTGCCAAGTAATTGCAGGCACTTATTTCTTACACCAGGAGACGTATCAGTGAGGTGCTTGCAGGCTACATCAACTAATCCCATGTGGATAGCTTGATTCTCTGGGAGTTTGGTGCCAATTGCAAGCAAGGTGTCCAACAGTTGAGCAAGGACTTGATGAGACTTTTCATTCTGCAGGATGTTAATGGCATCATCCATAATGCACTCTGGTGAAAACCCTGCAGGCTTTGATAATAAACCCAACAATGATGCAATTTTCAGTCTCACAGATGGATCATTCTCCTTGTAACAATGTTCCAGGAGAATCCTGACTACTCCTTCCACACTTTCTGCTTCAACAGGCTTTCTGGCAAACTGGAGTAGATACTGCAAAGCATCCACTGGGGAGGGAGCTTTACACCGATCTACGTGGAGTGCTGAGATTTACTTGGTTTTGTCAATTGCAGTTTCTTGGTTGCAATTTCCTCCTGTTGTTGCTGGACCACCTTAGTGAATTCCTCGTACACTCGTTTCTTTAGGTGAGCCGCCATGACTGCCCGCCACACCACAGCTTCCTGATCCATCATATTTCGATGGACACCGAGGCTCCTTCCACAGTTTGCCTATTGTGGACATTGCTGCTAGAAACATTGGGGTGCAGCTGTCCCGGCTATTATGCTGAGTGAAAACAGTCAATCGGAAAGGGACAGACATTATATGGTCTCATTCATTTGGGAAATATAAAAATTAGTGAAAGGGAATAAAGGCAAAGCAGAGAAAATGAGTGAAAGTATCAGTGAGGGTGACAAAACAGGAGACACCTAACTCTGGGAAACAAACAAGGGTAGTGGAAGGGGAAGTGGGGGGGCGGTGGGGTGACTGGGTGATGGGCAATGAGGGGGGCTCTTGGCGGGATGAGCACTGGGTGTTGCGCTATATGTGGACAAACTGAACTCCAATAAAAATTAAAAATTCAAGAAAAAGAAAACGGGCCCTTTATGTAAAATAAGCAAACTATTTAACTGATGTATTCAGTAGGTCCAATAAATGGAAATGTATGACACTGAAAAAAAAAAAAACAAAACACCAGGTAAATCTTCAGGGTTCTAAAGAATGTCATTGTTTTTCAAAAGATATCCGAATGATAGAAACAGGAACACCACAAGTACAGAAGGAAAAGCTGCCGGAGGCACCGATATGAACAATTTCCCTACTACATTAAATGCCGTAGATCATTATGAGAAAGATTTAAATGCATCAGTAAATAAGAATCTTTAAGTCTTGGACACAGTTATTTTTTTAACATAAGCAAATAGGCAATAAGGTATTTCAAATGTGAAAAAGTACCTGTACCCACGGCCACCCTGGAGGAAGAGCACGCCAAGGGGCATGCTATCGGGATCCCCCACATGACGGAGCAGCCACCTGCCTCAGTGGAGCAAACGACTTTGGGCACTGAGCAACATCCTAAATGAAATCAAGAGCCCGCCAGAGCTACTACACTGGGGCGAGCTGAAGCTTATGGGCCTGAGCAGTTCGAGCCGGGCATGGCAGTTGGTGCTGAGTCCTTGGCCCGAGCCGAGATGCTAGCTGCTGAGGCCAAGCCAATTTACATGGCAGTCACACGTCTGATTCACTGCACCGACCTGGAGGAGCCACCTGCACACTTGGCCACCCTGCAAGAAGAGCTCCCCCGGGCACCCACTATCAATGTCCCCGGCATGCCATGCCAAAGGAGTCACCTGCCTCAGTGCAGCAACCAGCTTCGGCCCCCGAGCAACACCATGAACTAAGGCAGCAGCCCACCCCAGCTCTGAAGGTGGGGTCTGATGAAGCTTCTGGGCCTGAGGTGATCGAGCTGGGCAGGGCTGTCAGTGCTGAGTGCTTGGCCAGAGCGCAGATGCCAGCTGCTGAGACCAAGCCAATGCACGAGGTGGTCACACCTCTGATTCACTCTCCCGACAAGGAGGACCCACCTGCAATCTTGGCCACCCTTGTGGTACATCATGTCCCGGCGCATGCTATCAGGGTCCGCCACATGCCGGAGCGGCCACCCAGCTCAGTGCAGCAACTAGTGTCTGCCCTGTGCAATATCCTGAACCACCTCAACAACCGGCCCCAGCTCCTACCTCGGGGCCTGCTAAAGCTTCAGAGCCAGAGGTGATCAAGCTGGTCACGGCTCGAGCCGAGAAGCCAGCTGCTGAGACCAAACCAATGCACGTGGTGGTAACACCTCTGACTCACTGTTCCGACATGCAAGAGCTACCTGTAGCCATGGCCACCCTGGAGGAAGAGCACGCCCAGGTGCATGCTATAGGGTTCCCGTACATGCCCGAGCAGCCACCTGCCTCAGTGGAGTGAACAACTCTGGCCACTGAGCTACATCCTGAACCAAAACAAGAGCCCGCCACAGAGACTACAGTGAGGCCACCTGAAGCTTCTGGAGATGGAATACTTCCAAACTCGTTCTATGAGGCCAGCATCACCTGAAGTCCAGAAGCAGACAAAGACCCCACCCCACCAAAAAGGAGAGTTATAGACCAATGTCCCCGATGAACACGGATGCAAACATCTCAACAAGATACAAGCCAATAGGATCCAACGGTACATTGAGAAGTTACTCACCGTGACCAGGTGGCATTTATCCCCGGGACGCAAGGCTGGTTCAACACTCGGCAAACATCCCGTGTGACTGATCAGATCTGCAAGAGAAAAAACAAGAACCAGATGATCCTCTCAATAGATGCAGAGAAAGCATTTGACAAAATATGGCATCCTCTCCTGATCCAAATGCTTCAGAGTATAGGGATAGAGGGAATGTTCCTCAGCATCTTCAAAGCCATCTACGACAACCTCCTGGCAAATTATCATTCCCAAGGGGCAAACGCTGGGAGCCTTTCCCCGAAAAAGATCAGGAACGAGACAGGGATGTCCACTCTCACCACTGCTATTCAACATAACACTAGACGTCGTAGCTTCAGGAATCAGGCAACGAAAAGAAATAGAAGGCATTCAAATCGGCCTAGAAGAAGTCAAACTCTCCCTTTTCACAGATGACATGATACTGTACACCTAGAAAACCCAAAAGACTCCACCCCAAGACTGCTAGAACTCATACAGCAAATTCGGCAGTGTGGCAGGCTACAAAATCAATGCCCAGAAATCAGTGGCCTTTCTAGACGCTAACGATGAGACTGAAGAAAGAGAAATTAAGGAGTCAACTCCATTTACGATGGCACCCAAAAGCATGCACTACCTAGGAATAAACCTAACCAAAGAGGTAAAGGATCTCTACCCGAAAAACGACAGAACATGTCTGAAAGAGACTGAGCAAGACACAAAGAGATGGCAAACTATTCCATGCTCATGGATACGAAGAATGAATATTGGGAAAACATCAACGTGACCCAGGGCAATTTGCACAATTAACATAATCCCTAACAAAAATACCACGGACTCTCCTCAGAGAGCTGGAACAGATCATCTGAAGATTTCTGTGGAATCGGAAAGGACCCCGAATGGCCACGGGAATAATACCAAGAAAACCACAGCGGGGGGAGCACAATGCCGAATTTCAGGTTGCGCTGCAAAGCTGTGCTCACCAAGACAGTGGGCACAGGCACAAAAACAGACACATCCATCAATGGAACAGAAGAGGAATCCAGAGGAATCCAGAATCAAGTCGATGGTCAAGACCATACATTCGACCAAGCAGGAGAGACCATCCACTGGAAAAAAGACAAGTGTCTTCCATAAATGCCAGGCGAATACTGGACAGTCACATGCAGAGGAGGGAAACTGGACCACTGTCTCACACTGTACACAAAGATAAACTCAGAATGGATGAAAGATGTAAATGTGGGACGAGATTCCATCAAAACCCTGGGGGAGAACACAGGCAACGCCCTACCTGAACTTGGCCACAGCAACTTCTTGCAAGATACACCCATGAAGGCCAGAGAAACAAAAGCAGAGATGAACTATTGGGACTTCACCAGGATGACAAGCTTCCGCACAGCCAAAGAGACACTCAACAAAACCGACAGACAATCTCCAGAATGGGAGAAGCTACTTGCAAATGCCCCGTCAGATAAAGGGCCAGCATCCAAGATCGCTGAAGAACCTCTGCAACTCCACAGCAAAGAGACCAACCATCCAATCTGAAAATGGGCAAAAGACACGAACAGAAAAGTCACGGAGGAAGACCTAGACGTACATGGCCAACAAGCACGCGAGACAATGCTCTGCATCACTGGCCATCAGGGAAATACAGATCAAAACCACAATGAGAAACCACCTCACAGCGGTGAGAACATTAACAAGACAGGAAATACCAAATGTTGGACAGGATGCGCAGAAAGGGGAACGCTTTCAAAATACAAAACTTTCAGAGGTAGCCGTACTCACCTGATAGGGACCAGGGCGGGGGGCAGGCTCCCGACCAGGCTGGGGCACTTAGGGTAGGACCTGAGAGCGGGGAGCGGGGAGGGTGGCGGGGGGTGGAGGAAGAGCCAGGGCCTTGGGGGGGCTCCTGGGGCCCAGCAGCCCAGGCCCTCAAGCCACCGCCCCAAGGCCGTGCCCTGACGCTGGATGGTGTCTGCATCCAAACCCCTCTGAGCGTAAGCGGATGGGCTCAGTACCCTCCCTGTGCCCCGGTGGAGGGGCCTCGCACCCTCTCTGAGCCGCCCGGAGGAGACCTGACCCGTAGGAGGCCCCACCGCCAGCCCCCTCCGCGAACAGGTCCCACCACTCCTCCCCCGCGCAGCCCTTTGTCTCTCGGTCTCTCCCTCCCTGTCTCTGGGTCTGTCCCTCCCTGTCTCTCTGTCTCTCCCTCCCTGTCTCTCGGTCTCCCTCCCTCTCTGTCTCTCCCACGCTGTCTAGATCTCACCCTCCTTGTCTCTGTGTCTCCCTCTCTGTGTCTCAGTCTCTCCCTCCCAGTCTCTCAGCGTCTCCCTACCTGATTCCCTGCCTCTCCCTCCCTGTCTTTCTGTCTCTCCCTCACCGTCTCTCTCTCTCTGTCCCTGTCTCTCTGACTCTCCTTCCCTGTGTCTGTGTCTGTCTCTCTCTGCCACCCCATCTCGGTCTGTACCCGCAACCCCCCCCCCACCCCCCGTCTCCTTCTCTCCCTCCCTCTCTCTGATTCTCGCTCCCTGTCTCGCCGGCTATCCCTCCCTGTGTCTCTGTCTCTCTTTGCGTCTCTATCTCTCCGCCAGTCTCTGTGTGTCTCCCTTCGTGTCTCCCGGTCTCTCACTCCCTGTCTCCTTCTCTCCATCCTGTCTCTGTGTCTCCCTCACTGTGTCTCGGTCTCCCTCCCTGTCTCTCTGTCTCTTCCTCACTGTCTCTCAGTGTCTCCCTCTCTGTCTCTGTCTCTCCCTCCGTGTCTCTCTGACTCTCCTTCCGTGTCTGGCTCTCTCCCTCCCTCCCTCAGTCTCCCTCCTTGTCTCGGTCTGTCCCTCGCCATCTCGCTGTCTTCTCTCCCTCCCCTCCCCGATCTCTCCCTCCCTGTCTGTGTCCCCCTCCCTGTGTCTGTCCTTCCCTCCGCTTCTCTGTCTCTCCTTCCCTCTCCATGTCAATCAAATAAAGGGTGACAACCATAGGATTCTCTCAACAGATGCAGAAAAAGCACTTGACCAAATAGACCATCATTTCGTGATGAAAACTTCCGCCCGGTACGGATACTGGGAACAAACCTCAATTCTCATAAAACCCATCTACAAAAGGCCCAGAGGGAAAGTCCTCTTCATTGGGAAAATCCTCGAGCTTTTAACTTAAGGTCAGGAACACGACAGGGTGTCCACCCTCAACGCTGTCATTCGGCACAGTAGTAGGGGTCCCAGCTTTCGCAGTGACATTCCGAAACAGAGAGAAAAGGCATCCCGATCGGCCAAGAAGTCAAACTCTCACTCTTCACAGAGGACATGACACTCTACGTGGAAAACCTCAAACAGTCACTAGATTGTACTTAAAGGATCTGTCCAACAAGACCACCTAACAATCGTGGATATCTATGCCCCGAATGTGGGAGCTGCCACGGATATCAATCAGTTGCGAAGCAAAGTTAAGACATACTTAGATAATAAGACACTTTTACTTAGAGACTCGAACACGGCGCTTTCTAGGATTGATAGATCTTCCAGGCACAGCATCTCCAAAGAAACAAGCGCATGAAAGGATGCAGTGTACCACATGGATCACACAAATGTTTACAGAACTTTACATCCAAATGCAACTGAATTCACATTCTTCTCAAGTCTGTGGAACTTTGTGGAACTTTGTGCATGTGGAACTTTGTCCAGAAGAGACCACATACTGGGTCACAAATCAGGTCGTGATCGATACCAAAAGACTGGGATTGTCCCCTGTGTATTTTCAGACCATAATGCTCTGAAACTAGAACTCAACCACAAGAAGAAGTATGCAAGGATTTCAAACACGTGCAGGTTAAGGACCATCCTGCTAAAAGACGAAAGGGTCAACCAGTACATTAGAGAAGAATTAAAAAGATTCACAAAAACCAATGAGAATGAAGATACAACCAACCTGTTCCAAATCTTTGGGATACGGCAAAAGCGGTCCCAGATAGGGGAAATACATCGCAATGCAAGCGTCCATCCAAACACTGGAAAGAACTCCAATACACAAGCTAACCTTGCACCTAAAGGAGCTGGAGAAGGAACGGCAAATGAAACCTTCACCCAGCAGAAGACAACAGTTAATAAAAATTCGAACAGGACTCAATGAAATGGAGAGCAGAAGAACCGGGGAAACACATCCACAAAACCAGGAGGTGGATCTTTGAAAGAACCAATAAGAGAGAGAAAAACCATTAAGCCAGCCTTATAAAAAGAAGAGAGAAAAGACTCTAATTAATAAAATCATGAATGAGAAACGAGAGATCACCACCAGCACCAAGGAAATGCAAACGATCTTAAAACTCATCCTGACGAGCTGTACACCAGTAAATTGTGCAATCGAGAAGAAAGGGACACATTTCCGGAAAACCACAAACTACCAAAACCGGAACAGGAAGACACAGAAAACCCGAACAGGCCAATATCCAGGGAGGAAACTGAAGCAGTCATCATCAAAGACCTCCCGAGACACAAAAGCCCAGGGCCGGATGGCTTCCCTGGGGAATGCTATCAAACGTTTAAAGAAGAAACCATACCTATTTCTACTTAAGCGGTTCCGAAAGATAGACAAGAGATGGAATGCTTCCAAACTCGTTCTTGGAGGCCAGCATCACATTATGTCCAAAAGCAGACAAAGACTCCACCCCACCACCCCACCCAAAAGGAGAATTATACTCCGATGTCCCCGATGAACACGGATGCAAACGTCCTCAACAAGATACGAGCCAATAGGATCCAACGGTACATTGAGAAGTTACTCACCGTGACCAGGTGGCATTTATCCCCGGGACGCAAGGCCGGTTCAACACTCGGCAAGCACTCCGTGTGACTGATCAGATCTGCAAGAGAAAAAACAAGAACCAGATGATCCTATCAAGAGACGCAGAGAAAGCATTTGACAAAATCCATTCCTGATCCAAATGCTTCAGAGTATAGAGATAGAGGGAAAGTTCCTCAGCATCTTCAAAGCCATCTACGACAAGCCCCTGGCAAATTATCATTCCCAATGGGGAAACACCGGGAGCCTTTCCCCGAAGACCAGGCACGAGACGGGGATGTCCACTCTCACCGCTGCTATTCTCAACATAGTATGAGACGTCACGGCCTCAGCAATCAGGCAACGAAAAGAAATAAAAGGCATTCAAACCCACAAAGGAAAAGTCAAACTCTCCCTCTTCGCCGATGACATGATACCGTACCTAGAAAACCCAAAAGACTCCACCCCAAGATTGCTGGAACTCCTACAGCAAGTTCGGCAGTGTGGCGGGATACAAACTCAGGGCCCAGAAACCAGTGGCCTTTCTGTACGTGAACAATGAGTCTGAGGAAAGGGATATCAAGGAAGGGGTCAATCCCATTTATACAACCGCAGCACCCATAAAAAGCATGAGCTACCTAGAAAGAAACCTAACCAAAGGGGTAAAGGATCTCTACCCGAAACACTGCAGCACATGTCTGAAAGAAACTGAGGAAGACACAAAGAGATGGAAAAAGGTTCCATGCTCCTGGGTTGAAAGAATTAATATTGGGGAAAATGTCAACGTGACCCAGGGCAATTTACACATCTAGTGCAAAATCTGTCAGAAATACCACAGACTCTCTTCAGAGAGCTGGAACAAATCATCTGAAGACTTGTGTGGAATCAGAAAAGACCCCAAACAGCCATGGGAATAGTAGCCAAGAAACCCACTGCGGGGCGGGGGGGGGGGAGCAGCACAATGCCCGATTTCAGGGTGTGCCACAAAGCTGTGACCATCAAGACGGTGTGGTACTGGCACAAAAACGGACACATGGATCAGTGGAATAGGGGAGAGCATCCAGAAGTGGACCCTCAACTCTACGGGCAACTAAGATTCGGCCAGGCAGGAAAGACCATCCACGGGGGAAAAAAAGTCTGTTCGATAAAGGCTGCTGGGAACACTGGACAGCCACATGCAGAAGAATGAAACCGGACCATTCCTCTCACACCAAACACAAGGATAAACTCAAAACGCATGAAGGATGTAAATGTGAGACAAGATTCCATCAAAACCCTCCGGGAGAACACAGGCAACAACACCCTTCTTGAACTGGGCCACAGCAACTTCTTGCAAATGACATCAGCCACGAAGGCCAGAGAAACAAGAGCGAAATGGACCGCTGGGACTTCATCAAGATGAGCCGCTTCCGCACAGCAAAAGAAAAACTTGTCCCCGAAGACAAACAGTAACCTCCCTGATAGTGGCCATAGTAATTTCTTCCTAGACATGTCTCCAGAGGAAAGGGAAACAAAGCTAAAAGTGAACTATTGGGACTTCATCAAGATAAAAATCTGCACAATGAAGGAAACAATCAATGAAACTAAAAGGCAGCCTACAGAATGGGACAAGATGTTTACAAATGACATACCTGATAAAGGGTTAGGATCCGAAATGTATAGAGCACTTACCAAACTCAACACCCAAAAAACAAATAATCCAGCTAGGAAATAGGCAGAAGACACGAATAGACATTTTTCCAAATAAGCCACACAGATGGCCAACAGACACATGAAAAGATATTCAACATCACTCATCATCAGGGAAATACAAATCAAACCATGATGAGACATCATCTCACACCTGTCAGAATGGCCAAAATTAACAACACAAGAAGCAACAAGTGTCGGTGAGTGGTAAAGAAAGGAGAACCCTCTTGCATTGCTGCTGGGAATGAAAACTGGTACAGCCACTCTGGCAAACAGTATGGAGTTTCCTCAAAGAGTTAAAATAGTACTACCCTAAGATCCAGCAATTGCACTACTAGGTATTTACCCAAAAGATACAAAAATACTGATTCGAAAGGGTATATGCCCCCTCGTGTTTATAGCAGCATTATCAATAATAGCCAAACTATCAAGAAAGCCTAAATGTTGATCAACGTGCATGGATAAAGATGTGGTCTCACCCCAGTGAGAATGGTGAAAATTAACAAGACAGGAAACAACACACGTTGGAGAGGATGTAGAGAGAGGGGGACCCTCCTGCACTGTTGGTGGGAACGTGAACTGGTGTAGCCACACTGGAAAACTGTGTGGAGGCTCCCCAAGAAGTTAAAAATAGAGCTACCCTACGGCCCAGCAAATGCACTGCTGGGGATTTACCCCAAAGATACAGATGCTGTGAAACGCTGGGACACCTGCACCCCGATGTTTCTAGCAGCAATGTCCACAATAGCCACACTGTGGAAGGAGCCGAGATGTCCTTCAACAGACGAATGGGTAAAGATGCGGTCTATGTATACGATGGAATATTACTCCGCCATCAGAAAGGACAAATACCCACCATGTGCTTCGATGTGGATGGAACTGGAAGGTATTATGAGGAGTGAAAAAGTCAACTGCAGAAGGACAATCATCATATGGTTTCACCCATATGTGGAATATAAGAAATAGTGAAAGGGATTCTAAGGAAAAGGAGGGGAACTGAGCGAGAAAAATTAGAGAGGGAGACAAACCGTGAGAGACTCCTAACTCTGGGAAAGAAACAAAGGGTTGCAGAAGGGGAGGTGGGTGGGGGGATGGGGTAACTGGGTGACTGAGGAGGGCACTTGGTTGGAAGACCACTGGATGTTATACTATATGGTGGAAAATCGAATTTTAATAAAAGCAAACGTAAAAACAAAAACAAAAAAGATGTGGTCTATATATACAATGGAATACTACTGGGCCATCCAAAAAGAATGAAATCTTGCCATTTGCAACATCCTGGTTGGAGCTAGAGCGTATTATGCTCAGTGAAATAAGTCAGTCAGAGAAAGACAAACACCATATAATTTCACTCATGTATGGAATGTAAGAAATGAAACAGATGAATGCAGGGAGAGAAATGAGAGAGACGCAAACCAGGAAACAGATTCTTAGCTACAGAGAACACGCTGAGGGTTGCTGAGGCGAGGGGAGAGAGGGAGTGGGTATTAAGGAGGGCACCTGTGATGAGCACTGAGCATTATGTGTAAGTGATGGATCACTAAATACTACCCTTGAAAGTAATAATGGCTATATGTTAACCATCGAATTTATATAAAAACTTGAAACCTAAAAGAAATAATACAACAAAGAATGCACCTAATAAAAAGAGGAAGGGAAAAAAAAGAGGGAGAGCAAGAGAGACAAATGAATTACTACTATTAATAAAGTAATTAATACTAATTATAATTGGAACATTAAATACTGTTTTATATTATAATAGAATAACAAAAATATTTAATCCAAAGCAGGCAGAAAAAGAGGGAGAACACCGCAAAGAACAGATGGGCAGACATGACAAATAGGAGACAGCAAGATAAAAGATTAAAATCCAATGCATCAATAATCATATTAATTATAAATGGTCTGAATAGCTCAATTTAAAAAGCAGAGATTTATAAGTTGGATAAAAAGGCAAGGTCCAATTGTATTTGGTCCAATTGTGTTTTGCTTCTGAGAAACTAACCTTAAGTAAAAAGATATAAATAAGTTAAAAGTAAAATGATGGAAAAAATATATAAAGAGAGCAGGATTACGTATATAATATCATGTAAAGTATACTGCAGAGCCAAGCACATTACCTAGGAAAAGCAGCTCTTTCCATAGTGATAAAGGGGACAAAGATTTCAACTTACCAAGAGGACATCCTCATCCTAAACATTTATTATGCACCTAATAACGAATTGCCAAAATACATGAAGGAAAAATTGGTAGAACTGCACAAAATTCTGTCTACGGGTACAACGGGAGATTTCAACATCATTCTCTCAAAAATTGGTAGAATATCTGGGCATAAAGTCCATTAGGGCATAGAAGACCTATGAGCATCCTCGGCCACGGTGGCCTCATTGGCATTCATGAAACACACCATCGAAAAAAATTAAAAATTAAAAAATGAAAATAAATTTAAAAAACCAACACCATCCAACAGCCACAAAATGGAACAGGGATGTCAGAATTCTCAAGGATCAGTTCAGCAGCTTAACCGAGCCACCCACGTGTCCCTCTTTCTCAAGAAATGTAAAAGAATTCAAGGCATAATCTCTGACCACAGTATAACCAAGGAGAAGTCAGTAACAGAAAGATCCCTGGGAAATCTTCAACAAAAGAATGTATGTCTTCAAAACTCTTGGGAAGAAGAAAGAAGAAAGAAGAAAGAAGAAAGAAGAAAGAAGAAAGAAGAAGAAGAAGAAGAAGAAGAAGAAGAAGAAGAAGAAGAAGAAGAAGAAGAAGAATAACAACAACAACAACAACAGCAACAAAGATCTTTGAGCCAAAGGAAAATGAAATGACATTTAATGTCAAAATTTGTGAATTAAGCAGCACTTGGAGGAAAATGTATAATAAAACCCCTGAGTTAGAGAAAGTACAAATCATCCTGAGAAACTAGAGAACATGAGTCAATTAACCCCAAAGTTATCAGAAGAAAATAAAGATCAGAGTAGAATTCAATGAAATTGGAAACTCAAAATAACAGAGAAAGATCAATAAGACCAAAACCTATTTCTTAAGATCAATAAAATGTATCAACTTCTAGTCACATTGATCAAAACAAAACAAAAAAAGAGTCTACACAATCCTACATCAGGAGAGAGGGGATGTCACCACAAATCCTACAAATGGTAAAGTGGGTAAGAAGGGAATAGGAAAAACAAGTTTGTGATAATCGAATGAACAACGTTCAGGGAATGACATAAATTCCCAAAGCTACCTCAAAAAAGAAAAAAACAAGGAAAGCCTTATGGCCCTTTATCTTTAGAGAAGCTCATTTTAGTTAAAACCTTCCTACTCTAAAGACAGACATACAAATCCAAGCCGAAGGGCTTCACTTCCCAAAACGTCTGAGGAAGAAATGGTACCAATTCTACGAACTCTTCCAGAAACCCGCAAAGGAAGGAACAGGTCCCTACTGGTGAGGCCTGCTTCGCTCTGACCTCAAAGCCTTGTCTGGCCTAGAAAATGAGAGAACAACCCATATGTTGGCAACTGAACAGCAACAGAAAATAAACTTACAAAAATAAATAAATAAACAAACAAACAAACAAATAAATAAAAGACAATGAGAGAACTACATTATTCATGAGCGCCGACGCACATCCCCTTACCACGTTTTGGCAAAGCGAATCCAACAACACACAGAACCGTTCCCGCATGACAGGCAAGCCCACGCCGGGCCACCTTCCCTCCGAGTGCTGCCAATACGGCGCCACCACCGGCGGGAATCACCCTCCCGAGACAGGCATTCCCTGTGCAGGAACAAGTTGCCCTACTATCATCCAGACTAAGGTCGCATCCCGATTGTCTGGGGAATCCAAAGGAAACGCGGCTCTGGCACACGGGCATTGCGGTGGCCACAGACGAGGAGGAAGCTCAAGCATGCAGGCTCCTGGGACCACCCGGGGTCTGAAAATAATTAACCCCCAGGCCTGGCCTGACCGTTCCACAACGGCGTGAGACACTGTGATGTCTGCGTGACAGGCTTACGGACCCACACGGCAAGCGGGCAAAGTCGAGAAATGTCCTTGTTTTGCTGGGTTTACAGGAAGGTGAGGTGGCCTTTCCCGTTACACGTCCTTGGGAAAATATGTCAGTGTGTCGCATGTAGGCACCCCTTCCCAGTGACATGCGGAGGGTCTCCCTGCCACTGAGCTCCCCGGAAAACTCACCGAGAGGTGGGGGCCCGGGGTGTTGTCAGTGGGGAACCCCAGGGCAGGCCCAAACACTGGGCTTACACCATCTAAAGGGACACCGAGAAGAGCGCCTGCCAACCCAGACGGGGCACCGCAGCCTCTGTCTGTAGCGCTGGCCGCACGGCAGGTGCCTGGTGAACAAGCTGGAAGCCAGATGCGCACACGCCAGGCCAACCCGGCTCTCCAGCGCACCCTGACTGCTCTCCTCAAGCTGAGTAGCTAATCACAACTAAAGACCTGAAACCAGACGGGCCAGCTGACCGCGGGGTGGGCACCTCTAGGGACCAGCCAGCCCGGTGCCCCTGGACAGCCAGCCACAGCCAGACAAGGGTCCCCTGAGTCCCCTGGCACAGCCCACGAGAGACGCTGTGCTCTGTCACCTGGTGAGGCCGTGGCAAACAGCAGTGGTTGGGTCTCCCTTCTGGGAACCCATGTATGCGGCCGTCTGTCTGGCACCGGCTCCGACCTGAGACCTCTGGGCTTGGCCAGGGCGGAGCCTCAGCAGGCCCGGGGAGAACGCGGCTGGGCCCCTCCCGGCATAGTCAAGGAGGGCCGGCCAGGTCCCTTGGCCTTGGCCAGGTCCCTTGGCTGAAGGCCGTGAGTCTCGTCTGGTGGCCTGCCTCGGGGCGCCTGCAGTGGCCCTAGACCCGCCCATCTCAGGTGAGCCGACGGTCCTACCCCTGACCCACCCAATCCGGGCTGTGGTCGGGCCCTCACGTGGGATGACGGTGGCAGCTCAAGTCCCTTGTGGGACAGAGCCAGCATCGGGGGCGTACCCCGGTCTGCAGGGAGACTCAAGCCAGCACTGTACACCCGCCTCCCCAGGGCGTCCCAGCCCCATGGACAGGGGTCCAGAGGGCTCAGCATTCCAGGGCCTCTGCCCACCCAAAACCCAGAATCCAGGTGTACAGTGAAGACGGCACCGGGCAGCGAGCCCCTCAGATCAGGGGTCTCCCCAGGGCTCGGGGGCGTGGGCTGCCCAGAGTAGACGTGGGATGGGCAATGAGCAGAAACACGCATCCACGGGGATGGGGCGGCAGACGTAGGGAGTGACCGCTGCTGGGGACAGGACCCTCTGGGAACG
Organism: Canis lupus familiaris; assembly: GCF_011100685.1. Lineage (NCBI taxonomy): Eukaryota > Metazoa > Chordata > Mammalia > Carnivora > Canidae > Canis > Canis lupus. The sequence goes on along the minus strand of NW_023330106.1, from coordinate 440,656 downwards.
TGAAGATGCTCTAACACTGACCATGGCGACGGCGGCCCAAGTCTGTAAATACACTGGAAACCACCGAACCGCATACTTTACAGGAATGAAGCGTGGAGAGTGGTTTTAACCTCAGTGCAGGTGTTACGCAGAAAAGAATAATTAGGCTGTTGTTCCCCGGCATACAGACGTGTGTGCAGACCCCCTATGTACTCGGGTACGCACACGCGCACGCACACGGGTCTTCCCTCCTCTGTCTACCCGGAGGAACGGGATCACCCTTCATGGTCCCGACACGCATCCTGCCCGGACATCCGTAGCTGGGACCTGCCTTTCCCAGGTTAACAAAACCAGAGAAGAAATATCAGACTGGCTCCTGCAGGTGGAGCGTCCCAAGAGATGAACAAGTTGGCGTCCGGAGGCCGCCCAGCCGCACCGAGAGCTCACTGCGCGCCAGGCCCGCCGCCAAGCCCGTCCTGGTGGGGAACTAGTCACTGTATCCTCACCCAGGCTGGAAGGTTATGTGTCACCCGGACCAGGCCACAGGGCGCCCACACGGCCACCAAACATCACTTCCAGGTGTCCGTGCTGGTCTCTGCAGCCCATGGTCTTCTTCGGCGAGGGCAACCTCACCCCCCAATCCTCTGGGCTCCACCTGTCTGGCATCAAACACTGGCTCTACCTGCATCCTGGTCCCCAGGGGGGGCCCAGGCTGGACACGGGGCTCCCAGGATGAGGCGACTGCCCCCCTACTCCGGACACCACTCAGACCCTGGCTCTTCCCCGCTGGGCCATGTACCAGCCACCCGGGCCTGAGCACGTCACATCGCTGCCCTGCTCCCCACCTGCAGGCCCATGCCCTGGGCAGGGCTGCCATGAAGACCGGACACAATTAAATGCCTCGGATGCTAGAGAGCGGCTGCGTAATACATCAGGATTAGAAAGCTCCTGAGAGCTCGCATCCACCGTCTCTCTTCTAGGGCGTGCCCCCTGCCCACTTCTAGCCGGGGAAGCCAAGGGAGGCCCTGCACCCAGGGTCCAGACGTCTGCAAGTGGCACGGGTCGACTTGTCCAGCAGGCCGGAAGGCCTCCCCATCCAGAGGCGAGGGACACAGCAGGGGACGAGGGGGGCCCCTCGCGCATGCCCCGCTGGCCCAGACGAGCACCAGTGTGCTGGTCACCTGGCAGGTGCACAGCCCACGCCTCCGGTAGTCATCCCCTCCCTCCCCGGGCTCGGACCGACAGCTCGCATACCTGCACCCGCACACCTACTAACTTGGGTGGGCGGTGCAAGAGTCAGTGTTTTCTGGACACTCCCATGACCCTGGGGATACCCACTGTCCCGTGCAGTGCAGCAAAGGCTGAGCCACTCTGCGCGGCAGCCCTACTGCCGGACGCCTCTGGGGATGGGGAGCTCACTGCTCAGGATGTCACCAAACCCCTGTGCCTGTCAGGCACGGCTCATGGGGCTGTGCTCAGCTTCCCCTGGTCCCCGTCCTGCCTCAGCACTACTAGCCCCTCTACCCCCACGGCCCCTCCCCAGGGGCTCCTCTGCCGCACCCCTCCCTCCGTGGAGCACACGGAGCGCCTCTTGCCTGTGCCGTCCAGAGGTAGTCCAGCCGCAGCTTGACGTCCACCTGCCGGGCGTGCAAGGCCAGCGTGCACGAGAACAGCAGGATGGCCATGATGGGCTCGAAGCTGAGCCCGGACACCGCGTTGCCCCTGGGGGAGGTGGGGGATGGTGAGGAGAGAAACCTCTTCAGTAACGAGGGCCCAAGACCCGTCCACGTGCCCCCGGGGCAGGCCAGTCGGCAGCACCTGCCACCGGCCTGGCTGCAGCACCTCCCACCCGAACCGAGGCCTCGCTGGCCCTGGGCCCAAATGGACACACGGATAAGCCGTGGAAGCAGGCAGCGCCCGACGCGTGTCTCCAGGGGGCCGGCAGCAGCGCACCTACCCCGAGGCCCAGGTGTAGCCGCTGAGCTCCAGGACCAGGATGTAGGACGCGGTGAGCATGAGGAGCAGGATCGTTTTGGGCAGGGAGGACACTCGCAGGAAGATGGCCAGTGGGAGCGTGTCCACCAGGCTGCAGAGCAGGGCGTGGGGCACAGACGCGCAGGGCGCAGCGGGCACAGGCCGCCGGGCGTCAGGACCCCCAGGGTCCTGTTAGGGCTGGAGCTCCAGGCCCAGGGCAGACAGCCCACCTGGAGGGGGCGGAGGGGTGGAGGGGGCAGGGGCAGAGGGGGAGGGGGCGGGGGTTAGGGGGAGTAGGAGCAGAGAAAGCAGGGCCAGAGGAGGCAGGGACAGAGGGGGCAGGGGAGGAGGGGCGGAGGGAGTGGAGGGGGAAGAGGAGGCAGGGGTGGAGGAGACGGGGGTAGAGGAACAGAGGAAGAGGGGGCGGTGGGGGCAGAGGAGGCAGGGGTTGGAGGGGGCAGAGGAGCAGAGGGAGCAGAGGCCAATGGGGCGGTGGGGGTAGAGGAGGAGGGGGTGGAAGAGGCACGGGTGGAGGAGGCAGGGGCAGAGGGGACACAGGGTCAAGAAGAGGTAGGGGTGGAGGGGATGGTGGGGAGTGGAGGCAGCAGGGGCAGGAGTGGAGGGGGCAGGGACAGAGGGGTCACGGGCAGAAGAGTAGGGGTGGAGGGGCAGGGGAGGAGGAGCCAGGGGCAGGGGGGCAGGGAGACGGGGGCTCAGGACCAGCTGCCCTCAGCCCCACCTGCACCGCCCACCCGCTGCTACAGCTTCCTGTGGGAAGGAGGGGATGCCCCCAGGTGCCGCCCGCCCCCCCTTGCTGTGCCCTCCAGGCTCCTCCCAGTGTAGGCTGGGAGAAGCAAGAGACCCCCTCGCCCCCCCAGACCGCCCGTGCCCTCTCGGCCCCCCTACTGTCACTGCGGCCCTGCCTCCCTCCTGGTACTCAGCGCCCCACCCCTGCCCTGACTCCTGCCCCAGCTTCTAGTGCGCACTGGGGAGGGGCTGGGTGTCCCTTCACCCGGAGACAGCCCCCCTCAGCCCCGCACACCTCACGGGGCTCCCCCCGCTACACCCTGCCGCCTGCGGACATGCTCACCACACATCCTTGGCCACGGAGCAGATCAGGACACTATGAAAATACACAAGTCGGTGCGGATCTGGATGGTCAGGCTCCTGGAGAACACTGGACAATAAAACATATTACTGTGAACACAGGCGTTCCTTAGAGTCGGTTCGGGTCGCAGGAACGGTCACAGCACAGAATGGGCCGCGCGCCCTGGTGCCGCTGGCTCCCCACCCAGGCCCCCCCTCCACACATCTCAGCTGTGCCCAGGCTTCCTCTCCCAGGTCGACGCTGCCAAAATTGAAACAAAATCTACTGTCTTTCAGTGAAAAACCACCACACCTGCCACCGTGTGCCCCACGCTGTGACTCTGGCACTGGAATGAACGGGTTAATTTGACATTTTTATTGCATTAAATCCTTAACTACGTTATGTATTTTTTGACTTTATATATTGTTATTTATTATATGAAATAACAAGGATTTACACGTACTTGTGTCTTTTTTAGGTACTTTAAGTTTTATGTTATTCACATAGGTTTTACGCTGTTTTTGTTACTAGAAATTTTATTTTAAATCTGTTTGGGGGAACCTGGGCAGCTCAGGTCATGATCTCATGGTCCTGGGACCGAGTCCCACGTCGGGCTCCCGGCTCGGGAAGGAGTCTGCTTCTCCCTCTCCCTCTGCCTGTCCCTGAAATTGTACTTTCTTGCTCTCTCCCAAATAAATAAAATCTTTTTAAAAGAAAGAAGGCAGCTTAAATACAGTTTGCAATAGTCAACATGTGAGTTCGTGGATAAAAGCGCAAAATTCTTTTTTGATTCACGCTCGTGAAATTCAAAACAAAAACTAAAATAAAGACCGCAGGGACCCTGCACGAGACGCTGACCAGACCCGCAGCAGGCCAGGGCCGGCCCCCTCCGCGGCCCTCCCCTGGGGGAGTCCCGACCCTCCTGTCCCCACCAGCTGGCCTTCCGCGTCCTACGCGGCTCCCACGGCGCAGCCTTGGTTCCAGATTCGGTTCGGGATTCCTGAGTCCGACCCTGCCGCGCCATGCAGACACGCTGGGCCCCCAGATCTCAGGGAGAGGAGCCCCCTGCAGCGGTGCCAGCCCCGACTGCTCACACCTGGCGCTGGCCACCTCCCTCCCTGTCCAATCTCGTGTCTGCCCCTGGCCGGGACGGAGATGTGCCCACGGACTCTCGCCCGGCCGACAAGGCACACGCAGCTCACGCATTCGCTCAGCAAACACAGGGTAAGGGGGGCTCCTCCCGCTGTGGACATCAGGAGCCCCTGGGAGCACTGCCCAGGTCTGGCCTCTGGTGGCCTCTGGTGACTGGAGGGCCACCGGCCGACGCTCAGCAAGCTGTGCCCGGAGTGCAGGGAGGCTGAAGCGGGAGGCGGCCTGGAGTGTGCAGGCGGGGCTCAGAGGCAGGGGCGGCCTGGGGGGTGGATGCGCCGTTCCCATTTGGCAACCAGTCGGCCAAGCGGTGGCGCCTTCCTACGACGATGCTGAACGGGGGACACAATCTGCCCCCGTGGCTCCCCCGGTCTGGCCCTCCCTCCGAGCTCTACTCACTGAAGGTCATATGCAGCGGGCGCTAGCCGCTCCCGCATGTCCTATGGATGGGCAGGGACTTACGATTCCTGGAAGCACTCACGCAGGACAGCTCTGCTCCCACCGCCCATGTGCCAGCGCCACACGACGCTCCGTAGAAACGAGAGAGCAGGCGAGCCACCGGGGGCTGGCCTCAGTCACCTCCGACCCGGGGTGCCCGCTGAGCGCCTGTCACACCGTCCACACTCCGTGCAGCCCGGTTCCACTCCCTCGGCTGCCCGGGTGCCGGCTCCCCCGCACTCACTCCACAGCGCACGGTGACATCCAGGGATCCGGTGTCTTGGGACCCAGGCCTCGGGGCTACTGAGCACAGCGGAGCGCCCAGGGCCGGGCACACCGCCTCGCTGGGTGCAGAGAGCACGCCAGGGCTAGGACGCGGGCCCGCAGGAACCACAGGGCGCTGTGGCCTCACGCAACCTGTCATCCTCCTCGCGGGCCCTGCTCAGGGTCGCGGACCTGTGGCAGAAGGGCCTGCCCGGCAGGGTCACCCGACAGCCACCTCCCCAGCTCCCCAGCTGGCATTCTGGCCCGGCCTCGGTGCCTGTACCCCCGCCCTTCGGAACCACCGGCCTTGTCACTCCCCGTCTTCACACCAGGGGCAACCTCCAAGGTGGGAGGCCAGGACACACTGTCCCCGGCAAACAGACAAAGGACCAGAGTCGGCAGGTGCACACGGCCCCACCTGGGAGGCATCCCTCACTGCAGAGGTTCAGGGGTCAGGGGCTGGGCCAGGATTCAGGGACACGGCCCTGTGCTCCCAGGAGGGGCAGGAATCCAGCAGCGACATCAGACGACAGGTAGGGAGGGAAGGGCCAGCGCGCACTTGCACAGGCATGCGTTCTCGTGCACACACGGCCATGCACACGCATGGACACTCACGCAGGCACACTTACAGATGCACAAGAACGTGGTAAGAAAGGGAAGCCGCCAGGGGCCCTCAGGACCTGGGAACCCAGGCCGGGCAGGTGGCAGATGCACCCAGTGCTCGCAGAGCCCGTCATCTTAACTGCAGCCACGCAGGGCCTGAGCGAGATGGGCAGGAAGCTTCCCCCCAAAACCCCACCAGTAAACACCGACATGGGGAGACCCTGCCCCCCGTGGGGGGGACGGTGAGGACCACGCTCTCAGACCTGGCTTTGCACCGACGGGACCCACTCCCAGGAACACCTGTGCAAATGCCTGCCCGCCTGGGATGTCCAAACCCACCGGCCACACACGTGAAGCCCCCGGGTATGGGGGGTGCGCGGAGTCAGTGTTGATGGAATTCACATCCCAGCAAACTCGTCACAAACGTGAGCTCACGGTCAAATCCACAAAAACCCTTAGAGGCCATAAACCCCTGGGAGTGCCCGCCAGCAGAATCTGGCTTCTTCCTGAAAAGCCCCTAAAACCGCGGGCTGGGGCCAAGCAAGCTGTGCCCGACAAGTGCCCGCGATTCCAACCCCCAACCTCTCCACCAAGTCCCTTTATGTCTTCCCCCCAACTCCTAACCAGCGGGGCCCATGGAGAGGTCCTCCCTCATGGAGGACCTGCCGCTGGGCACTGCCCTCCTGGGCCAAGTCATCGGGGAGCAGATTTTCTAGGAAAAGCTTGATCCCCACACGGGGCCATCAGGTGGTCGCCCTGTTGATAGCATCTGGGGACGGAGCAGCTTCCTGTGCTTTCTGGAAACTCTGGAAACCAAAGGAGAGCCACTCCACCAGGGGGTCTAAGATAAGAAACTGGCCTCTCTGGAAGGAAAGTGGACTTTCCTCCTGAAAACAAACACTGCCAAACTCACTTTGACTTTGGGTAACTGATTATTACTAAATTACTACGTTTCTCTTCCTTTCCAGAGGCCACTATTTCTCACTTTAACATATCTGAAGATGACGCGCACCTAGAAATCAACGTCCCTCGAAATCTATCCTGAAGTCAAGGGTACACGTTGGGCGGATGGAAAGGCGCTGAAAATATCTTGTGTCTTAGAACTGTGTAAATGACACACGAGAACCTGAGCATGAGCGTCCCACACATGTGCCACCAGGGCCTGCCTGACGGCTGACTGCAACCAGGGGACAACGGGCTGTGGCTCGTGCGGTCCCGGTGCCAGGGACCACGGGGGCAACGAGCAGACGAGGAAGGACCTCCGGCGCCCTCCTGCCCCGACGGCCAGGCCCGTCACACTTCCTGCGGGATGATGAGAAGGTAGACGAGGCCGAACAGGGCGGTGAGGATGAGCGCCAGCACAACGGCACTGGTGAAATATTCGTCCTGGAGCTGGTGGTACTGGGAGACACGGAGACCGCCCATCAGTGGCTGCAGCTGCCAGGACACACGCAAGGTCCCCGCAGGGGCACCCGAGACCCGGGGATCACGCCGCCTGGAGACAGGTGGGGGGAGTGGCTCCCGGGGCCCCTGCCACCTACCTTGTGCTCGCGCTCAGCCTGCTTGTACTTCAGGGTGAAGAAGTCCAGGTCTGCCATCTCCAGCTCCATCTGGAGCGCTTCCAGGAGGCGGCCGATGGACCTGTGCATGCCCGGCGTGGTGTAGACGACGTTTGCAGAGAACGAGGAGCGGTTTCTGAGTTTCTCCGATGCGGTTCTCAAGGCCCTCCGCTGCCGCCATGGAGGGAAAAAAGTAAATGTCAAATCGTCCGCTCATTGAAGAAAAAGCTCTTCCACTCCCTCAGCCTGCTGTCTGGGGGGGCAGGTGCGGGGCCGAGATGCGGTCGTGCCTCCACCACCTGAGATCCCAGGTGACTGAGCGCATCATTGGCCCTGAGACGCCTGCGTCTGCAAATACGGGCATGCGACGTTCATGTGGCACTCCGTGTGGATGTGGGCGGAACCCAGCACAGAGCAAGAAAACAGAAGTTGGTTCTTGAAAAATATCAATAAAGTTGACAGATCTCCAGCAGGCATGACAAAGAAAAAAACAAAGAGAGACTAACAAACCTGGGGATGAAACAATTCTACTATAGACTCTGCTGACGTCAAAAAGGTAATAAGGAAATACTGTGAACAATTACACATCTTAATTTGACCACTCAGATCAATGAACGACTCGCAACACACACGCTACCACAACTCACTTAACATGAAAGATTATGAGATTAGCCCTGTAATTTACTAAAGAAATTCAACTCATAACTGTAAAGTTCCCGAAAAATGAATCTCCAGCTCCAGGTGGCTTCACTGGAGAATTTTACTTAACATTTAAATAAGAATTAACACCAGTTCTGTATCATCTCTTCCAGAAAACAGAAAAGGGAACACCTTCCAACTCACTTTATAAACTCGGAATCATCCTGATACCAAAGTCAGACTGAGACAAGACAAAAAAAGGAACACTACAGGCCATCTCTTTCAATACCGATGCTACAATCCTTAACAAAACAGCAAATAGAATTCGGGAGCCTAAGAACAGAAGCATGCACCATGACCATGAATAGAGATGCAGATCCTTTTACACATCTGCACATCGATGCAATACACCACAGAAAAAATCCCATGGTTGTGTCAATTGACACAGAAAAATTTGACAGTTGAATCTGACAAAATTCAACACCCATTCTTGATAAACAAGATCAGAAAACTAGGGAGGGAGGGGAGGTTCTCCAACTTGATGAAGATCTACAGAATACTGACAGCTACTATCGAACTCGCTGGTGAAAGATGGAGTGCTTTCAGCAACCCCAGCCATTGCAATAGGGCAAGAAAAAGAAAAAAAGAACATCAGAAAACTGGCCCTTTGCAGATGCCACAGTGGTGTACGTAGAAAATTCTATGTAGGAGAGGAAACAACTCTAGAACAAATGAATTCCATAAGGTCACTGGATACAAGATGAACATAAAAAAGGTATTTCTTGGGGCACCTGGGTGGCTCAGTCAGTTGGGCGTCTGAGTCTTGGTTTCAGCTCTGGGCATGATCTCGGGGTCCTGGGATGAAGCCTCACATTGGGCCCCCTGCTCAGCAGGTAATCTGCTTGAGCTTCTCCTTCTCCCTCTGTTCCTCCCCCTGCTTGTGCACTCTCATGGGCTCTCTCTAAAAATAAGTGTATTTCTTAAACTAATAATCAGCATGTGAAGACCAAAGTTAAAATTCAGTGCCATATGTACTCATGGAGAAAAACGAAGTACTAGCTACAAATCTAACACGTACACAACTTGTATGCTGAAGACTATATGATACTGATGAAAGAGATCAAAGATTTCAATGAACAGAGGGACACACGTGCTCATCGATAAGACATGACACAGTAAAGCTGTCGATTCTCCTCATATTGATGTGCACAGGTTCTTAAAAAAAAAAGATTTTATTTGCTTATTCATGAGAGACAGAGAAAGAGGCAGAGACCCAGGCAGAAGGAAAAGCAGGCTCCATGCAGGGAGCCCAGTGTGGGACTCGATCCCAGAACCCCGGGTCAGGCCCTAAGCCGAAGACAGATGCTCAACCAATGAGCCATCCAGGTGCCCCGCGGTGCATGGGTTTAATGTAATTCTTATCAAAATCCTAACAGGAATTTTTTCATCGATACAGACTTATCTTAAATATAAATGGAAAGGGAAGGGGATGAGAATAGCTCATTTTTCTCAAAATCACTCAACCCAAGGTTAAGACTGATTGTGTAGCTACCGTGGTCGGAGCAGTACAGCGCTGGTGACAGGAGAGACACAGAGATCTACAGAATAGAGAGTCCAGAAACAGCCTCACACCAGTATGGTCAATGATTTTTGACTAAATGCAAAAGTAATTCAATGGAAGAGGATAGTCTTGTCAACAAAGGGTGCTGGACCAACTGGTCGTCCCTGTGCAAAAAAGGAAATCTCAACCTAAACCTCACATGTTATAAAAAGAACTTATCAAACTCAACACCCAAGAAACAAACAATCCAATCCTGAAATGGGCAAAAGACATGAACAGAAATCTCACAGAGGAAGACATAGACGTGGCCGACAAGCACATGAGAAAATGCTCTGCATCACTGTATTTCCATCAGGGAAATACAGATCAAAACCACGAGATCCCACCTTACACCAGTGAGAATGGGGAACACTGGCCAGACAGGAAACCACAAATGTTGGAGAGGATGTGGAGAAAGGGGGATCCTCCTGCACTGTTGGTGGGAATGTGAACTGGTGCAGCCACTCTGGGAAACTGTGTGGAGGTTCCACAAAGAGTTAAAAATAGACCTGCCCTACGACCCAGCAATTGCCCTGCTGGGGATTTACCCCAAAGATACAGATGCAGGGAAACGCCGGGACACCTGCACCCCGAGGTTTCTAGCAGCAATGTCCACAAGAGCCGAATTGTGGAAGGAGCCTCAGTGTCCATCGAAAGTTGATGGATAAAGAAGATGTGGTCTCTGTATACAATGGAATATTCCACAGCCATTAGAAAAGACAGATACCCACCATTTGCTTCAGCGTGGATGGAACCGGAGGGTATTAATGCTGAGTGAAGTAAGTACTCGGAGAAATATGGTTTCACTTATATGGGGAATATAAGAAATATTAAAAGGGAATAAAGGGGAAAGGAGAGAAAATGAGTGGGAAAAATCAGAGAGGGAGACAAACCACAAGCGACCCCTAACTCTGGGAAACGAACAAGGGGTGGAAGAAAGGGAGGTGGGCGGGGGGTGGGGGTGACTGGGTGACGGGCACTGAGGGGGGCACTTGACGGGATGAGCACTGGGTGTTATGCTATATGTTGGCAAATCTAACTTAAATTTAAAAATGTGATAAAATATATGTATACATAAGAGATTAACTCAAAATGCACCATAAGTTTAACCAGAAAGCATAGAAGTATAAACTTTTACAAGAAACATGATAATCTTTATGGTTTGGGCTACATAGAAAATTCTTAGAACACCAGAAACACAGTCCAGAAAGGAAAAAATATCAGTAAATCGGACATCTTTGAAATTTGAAACCTCTGTCCTGGGAAAGACACTGTGAACAGGACGGAAAGACAAGCCACACGTGTGACAGTAGAATCAGATCCAGGATTCATCGAGAACTCCGAAAAGTCAACAGTACCAAAAACAAAAAAACAAAAAAACAAAAAAACCCACTCCAATTACAAAGCAGACAGACATTTTGCCAACAAAGAAGAGAAAATATATGGACAGAAAACAAGCACTTGAAAAGGTGGCTGGCATGACGAGCCACCCGGCAGATGCCAATAAACGCAAGTCACTACACATGTGTTAGAACAGCCAACATTTTCTAAAAACAGAGACCGCACAAAGCTGGCTGGACGCAGAGAAGCTGCGTCTCGCACACGTGGCTGCCGGGAACGTGGTACCGGACGGTCTTTCCGGAAACAGTTTGGCGGTTTCTTAAAAAAAAACAAAAACCAAAAACAAGACCCATCCGCGGCACAGCTGGGCATCTGTCCCAGATAATAAGCATTTACGTCCCCACGAAAGAGAACGCGAACGAATGTTGCGGTTTTATTTTTAACAGTCACGGTCGGGAACAAGCTAAACGTCCTTCAACGGGTCCCGCAAACGGTGGCCCGCCCGCCCCACGGAATGCCAGCCGGCCACGGGGGACGGGGGACCCGGGGCTCCGTCCCGTGAGGAGGAGCCAGGTCACGGGGCGCATCCCGGGGTCTGCGTCCACCATGTCCTCAGTGCAGAGGTCAGCACGGAGAGCCGTCCGTGGGGGGCGCCGGGGGCTGGGGAGGGGGGCATGTGGCACAGCAGAAGGGGGATCGTGGCGTGAGGGAACGTTCCGGGCCCCGAGTGTGGCCGCCAGGACGACCCGGGGCACAGCCACACGCACCACCCAGCGGTGCCCGTCACTAGCTCGGGTGCACCTGTCCTGGGGAGCTGCGACCTCGGGGAGCCCGCCGGGGGCCCCAGTGTGCACACTGCGTGGCGCCACTGCACATGCGTGTGGCCAGGGTGGTGCATCACCGCCCCCCTCCGGAACTTGGCGAGAACGTGGGACGGGTTGGGACAGAGCCGTCACCCACGACCCCTGCTGGGCAGGTTGCTCCCATGCGACCAGCAGCACGTCCGGGCTCCTCCCGGGCCCAGCTCCTCCGAGGGCAGGATCTCCGCCGCGCCCCCACCCCGCTCCCCGCTCCCCTGCCCCGCAGTGAGGCCACGCTTTCCCTCTTTGTCGTTCTTCCCTGGACTTTCCACAACAATCGTGTTTCCTCGGAAAACAAGTCAGAGCCAAGGTCACAAGGAAACGTGCCCATTTTGGTGCAGACTCTGGCCGCCTGAGCCTGTTTCTTGACCTGCCGGAGGGCAGGCTCGAGGCCTGGGTGCAGAGCCCTGGGTGCGGGCCAGCCGTGCAGCCCCGAGGGCGCCCCTAACCTCTCTGCTCCAGCTTCCCGGTCTGCGACCCACAACGAGGGGGGGCACGGCGTGCTGCCAGCGGGAAGCATCGGAATCCACGCAGAGACCCAGGTGAGGCAGAGCCGCCAGGAGCAAGAGGCCCTTGCGGGAAGTCGGGAGGCTGGGCTGGGCCGACTGACCCCGGGCAGGAGAGGTGACCCGGACCCGCTCTGCTCACCTGGGTCTTGCAGGGACGTGGGGGGAACGGGGCTGTGCGGGCAGAAGAGCCCGCTTGGGGGCCGACATGGACTTGCCTGTTCTGCGTCCTTCCCGCCAGCTGAAACGAGGACGCAATGACCAGAGCCCCAGCATCCCTGCGGGGCCACGTGGCGATGACGGCAGGCAGGCAGGCAGGCCGGAACAGGGTCACGGGTCTGGCTCAAGATGATCATGAAGCTGCCACGTGGGCCCCCACCTGCCTGCTCTCTGGGTTCACTTTAAGCGTAAGAAAGCTAACCTCTCTCCTGGTCAAGCCCCCACGACCGTGGGTTTGTACAACAGCACGATGCCCAGGCTGACTCACAGCGGCCCTGAGCGCACACACGTGTGACGTGCATTTGGGAAGCTCAGCGGTTGAGCGTCTGCCTTCAGCTGAGGGTGAGACCCCAGGGTCCCGGGAATGAGTCCTGCATCGGGCTCCTGCAGGGAGCCTGCTTCTCCCTCTGCCTGTGTCTCTGTCTCTCTCTCTCATTGTGTTTCTCATGAATAAACAAATAAACCTAATAATATTAGTAGTAGTAGTAGTAGTAATAATAATAATGATAATAATAATAATAATAATACACGGGGGAAAAGAGGTGCCAAAGTCATAGCTATAACCATTGGTCCAGAAACCGAGAGCGCCAAGGCTCGGCCCCACATGAGGGCGCCTGCCAGGACTCAGGCATGGACATGGACGACCGGGACACAGGGCCAGTGAGAGACCCCATCTCAACGGGGACACGGGCCCTGGGTGGCAGGGGGACAGTGCCCATGGGCAGAAGGGCCTGCCCGGAAGGGTCACCCGACAGCCACCTCCCCAGCTGCCCAACTGGCATCCTGGCCCGGCCTCGGTGCCTGTACCCCCGCCCTTCGGAACCACCGGCCTTGTCACTCCCCGTCTCCACCCCGGGGGCAACCCCCAAGGTGGGAGGCCAGGACACGCTGTCCCTGGCAAACAGACAAAGGACCAGAGTCGGCAGGTGCACACGGCCCCACCTGGGAGGCATCCCTCACTGCAGAGGTTCAGGGGTCAGGGGCTGGGCCAGGATTCAGGGACACGGCCCTGTGCTCCCAGGAGGGGCAGGAATCCAGCAGCGACATCAGACGACAGGTAGGGAGGGAAGGGCCAGCGCGCACTTGCACAGGCATGCGTTCTCGTGCACACACGGCCATGCACACGCATGGACACTCACGCAGGCACACTTACAGATGCACAAGAACGTGGTAAGAAAGGGAAGCCGCCAGGGACCCTCAGGACCTGGGAACCCAGGCCGGGCAGGTGGCAGATGCACCCAGTGCTCGCAGAGCCCGTCATCTTAACTGCAGCCACGCAGGGCCTGAGCGAGATGGGCAGGAAGCTTCCCCCCAAAACCCCACCAGTAAACACCGACATGGGGAGACCCTGCCCCCCGTGGGGAGGACGGTGAGGACCACGCTCTCAGACGTGGCTTTGCACCGACAGGGCCCGCTCTCAGGAACACTCTTGCATATGCCTGCCCGCCTGGGATGTCCAAACCCACCGGCCACACACATGAAGCCCCTGGGTACCGGCGGGGCGGGGCGGGGGGACGGGACGGGAACTCAGTGTTGATGGAATTCACATCCCAGCAAAATTCTCACAAACGTGAGCTCAGAGCCAAATCCACAAAAACCCTTAGAGGCCATAAACCCCTGGGAGTGCCCGCCAGCAGAATCTGGTTTCTTCCTGAATGAAAAGCCCCCAAAACTGCAGGGATGGAATTCCTCGTAACTGCACAAAACCCAGGATGGCAGGGGACAGATGGCATGGTGTCGGGAAACGGAAATCAGTCATGGACAGAGCCACGCTGGGCTAGGGGGCCCAGGACGCAAGGACACAGCAGGGGAGGGGGCGGCGCGCCAGGCTTCTCCTGCCCCCACGGAGGACCGGGGTCGCCCCTGGAGGGGCTGGGGTCTCCGCCCACACCCCCAGACAGGAGGCCCATGTGGTAGAAGCAGATGCTGGGACCCGCAAGGGGCGGCACCATCCCCCAACCCAGCAGAAGAGGAGAAAACCCAAGGATGCCTCTGACCAACCCAAGGGGAAAACCAGAAACTCCCGGGAGCCAGGTCATGAGGTGGGGACCCCACGGGAGGCCGCTTTCCGCGGACAGACTCCATGATCTAGCCACGGAGGAGAGGCAAGCAGGTGCGTGGCAGGAGGCCACGGACAGGAGGGGGCCGAGGGCGGGTCTGTGGGACGGCGGCCGGGGCTCACAGGCCGTGGCCGGGGCTCCAGACCTCACGACAGAGCATCTGAGGACCGTGAACCTGCAGACGGCAGCGAGGGTCTGAGCACGAATTTACCAAGAAGCACGGGGAATGCCAAATGGAAAAAAAAAAATGCAAGAGAATAGGAAGATTTTCACAGGGAAACGAAAGCCACCCAGCCCCGGACAGCATCCACACGGTCAGGAAGCACAAAGGACGGCGCGGGCGGCCCTCCTACCTTGTCGTCATCCTCACACGTCATGTTGTTGGAGAACGGGATCTCCGCCTTGAACATCTTCCGGCACTGTGTGAGCTGAACCAGCAGGTAGCACACGGTCTTGAATTTCATCCTCTTGGCTGCCTTGATGTCGGACAGGATGAGCCCTGGGAGTATCTGTGCAGAGAGGTGGTCTGGGGACGGCCCGTGAGCAGCCCCGAGCTGCCCCCCGGGCCGGGCACGACCTCACGGGGACACAGACGCCAAACAGGCGAGCGGGACCGGCGGGCCGGCTCCACGGCACACGGCTCTCGGCTCCTCCCGGGGCCTCTGGACCCAGAGCGAGGCCCCGGAGCGGGGCCTGCAGCAGTGGGGGGCTTGGGGCCCGGCCAGGGAGGGACCCGGAGGCCTGGACGTCGCTGGCTGGCGGGGTGGCAGCCGGCCGAGGACCAGCGCCAGAGACCCCCGGGGTCCTGCCCCGCAGGCCCCACCTGCCTGGGTGACTGCTGCTGTGCTGGGGTCCTGGGCGACTCCTCGCCCGGCCCTCCTCCAGGCCCGCGAGGGCTGCCCCTGCTTCAGGAGTGAGCTCAGGGAGCCCCTCGGCCGTGGGCCCCAGGTCACAGGGCCTGCACAGCCCCAAACCACGGACACGCAGGACGGAGAAGCTTCAAGCTCTGTCTCGCAGCCGACCTGCTTATGTCCTGAAGGAGCACCAGGGCCGCTGGTGCCCCACAACCCCCACCTGTGCCCCCAGACCCTGCCTGTGCCCCATGGCCCCACCTTCTGTGCCCCCGGCCCCTCACCTGTGCCCCCCACTACTCTCCTGTACCCCCATCCCTCGCCTGCGACCCCGCCCCTCATTGTGCCCCGCGACCCCTGCCTGTGCGCTGAGACCCCGTCCTGTGCCCAAGGACCCCACTTGTGCCCCGTGGCCTCCCCTTCTGTGCCCCCACTTCTGTGCCCCTCGCCCCCCTCCTGTGACCCACATCACCCGCCTGTGTCCCCCGACCCCAAACTGTGTCCCGCACCTCCTGCCTGTGCCCCCAGCCCCTCGCCTGTGCCCCCCGCCTGTGCCCCGCGAACCCCGCCCGTGCCCTGCATCCACCACCCGTGCCCCCTGCCCCTCACCTGTAACCCGCATCCCTCACATATGTCCCATGGCCCCCCCTTCTGTGCCCCCTGCCCCTCGCCTGTGTCCCCCACCCCTTGCCTGTGCCCCATGCCTCCTGCCTGTGCCTTGCGAACCCCACCTGTGCCCTGCGCTCCCCGTCTGTGCCCTGAGACCTTCCTCTGTGCGCTGAAACCCTCGCCTGAGCCCTGGAAGAACTAGGCCCCCTTAATCACACTCAAATCCGTTTCCTTGGGCACACAGCCCTTGATGGCCCTCTATGCGGGTCACAGGCCCTCCCACGTGCACGGCACCCTCAGCCCTCAGCAGCCCCACCACTGACGTGACATGCTGGAGAGGAGTAGAGGCCCAGGAAGGTCAGTGGGGGGGGGGGGGGGGCAGTTGCAGGGTGGCCCCGCCCCCAAGAGGACCCCAGGCTCCGCCTGGGGGTCCAGGAGTTCGTCCACCCAGAAGGCCTGGCCCAGGACCAGGACCAGGCGAGTGGGGGCCCCGTCCCCCTCTCAGAGCCTACCTTCCGCCGGTGAGACAGCACGATGAAGAACGTTTCAATGTTGTGAGCTTTCAGGAAGCTGTTCCTCTCGTGCCCGTGACCCTCCTCCACCTCGTAGTCACCGTTCAAACACGCCAGCGTCGTCCTCGTGATGTGGACCTTCCTGCAACACAGCAGCCCCACCATGCCCAGGGCCTGCAGGCGGGGGCAGGCAGCCCTCCCTGCAGGCGCGTCCAGGACTCAGGCTCCCCGTGTCAGGGGCAGCCAAGGCACTTGGACACGCAGTGCCGGGAGAAAGCTGGTGTGCCCTCCGGACAGTGAGGCCACGGGGCCCCCCTTCCTTAGGTGAGTGCAGGGGACGAGCAGAGAGAAGCGACAGCACCAGGTGGTCTGAGCCTCGGACCTCCTCTCCACCCACTGCGGCTCCTGCAGAGGCTGGGGGTCCTGGGGGCCCCCCGCAGGCCCCTCCCAGGTGGCTCCGAGAAGCACCTGCACCAGTCCTTTGGCCCAGAGCGCATCGCCTCCCCTCCACTCACCTGGGCAGGCCGGCGACCTCCATGACGTTGGCCAGGGTCACGTCGTTGGACCACACGTCGTACTGCCATTTGCGCAGGCCGAGGACCCCGCAGAGGACCCTGCTGGTGTGCAGCCCCACACGCACGTTCAGGTCCACCTCAGTGGCCTCGGCCACCGACCTGCAAGAAACAGGTCACGGACATGAGCTGGGCCCTCGTGTACACGCATCAGGGGAGCCCGGACAGGCGGGAGCATGGGGTCCCCGCCCTGTGGGATGCACGGCCACAGTCAGGTGCCAGAGGATGCGCTGAGCCAGGTGCTCAGCCCCTCTGTGCCCTGGTCTGTCCACAGGTGGCCCCCACAGCAGGTGTGTCCAACGGGCCTTCCGCATGAGCGGCAAGCCCAACCACACCAGGAGGCCGAGCCATGGCCCAGGACACGGTGGCCCCGTGGTTAGCAAGTCTGCCACAAGGGAAACCACAGACATGCAGGGCCACCAGGCCGCCACCCTGGAGCCAATCTCACCAGCGCCCAACCTGGGGCAGACCACCACCCGCCCAGCACAGCAGGTGGCCCGTGAGCTCAGAGACCAACCTCCCTCCTGCTTCAAAACTGCGGTTGATTCATGTGCGCCCACCTTCTTCCTAGTACAACTTGGCCCAGCTGAGACGTAGCCTCCAGGGAGCCCTCCCAGGCCCTCACCCCCATCCCCCAGGGCCATTCGCCAAGGCCTTTGGGTGCCGGTTGCCCTTGCAGGAACCCACTCCCCCAGCCGTGAGGACCGCGTCCCCCTGGCCCAGCCTTCCGTGGCCGGGCGCCCATCACCACCCCTTGAGCCCAATGAGGGCCCAGCCCCCAGAACCACAGTGTTTCGCGTCGGGTCTGGGGTCCCCGCCCGGTGCACGTCCAGAAGTCCGCGTGTCAGCACGGGTTACTTGGGAGTCTGAACGGGTGTATCCTCTATACCTATCGACTCCGCGGCCTGGCGAGGGGCGTCTGCAAGCACCACCTTCCTGCCGGTCGCCCACAGCTCACTCTAGCCATCCAGGCTGCGGCGGGGCCTTGGGGTGCTGCGCCCTTGGGGCTCCGAGGGAGAAGACTGACAGGCCCTGCTCAGAAGGAAGCCGCCGTCCTCCCAGGGCCCTGGGCCCAACACACAGCAGCACACAGCCCGGCCAGAGGCCAGACACCCGCCCTGACCACTGCTCCTCGCTTCTTCTCGGGCAAGTTTCACGTTTCCAGAGTTCCAGGCTAAACACAAATACACAGGCTTCCGTACGTTTCTGTGTCAGAAGGGGGCGGTGCGGCAGGTGAGGGAGGCCACCGGCAGGCCAGGAGTGGCCCCCCAAGAGCCCGTCACTGCGTGAGGCCCACCGTGCGGCGGACGCACACAGGCAGCGCCCTGCGCTGGGGCCCCCAGAAAAGGGAAGTGGGGCTCATCGTGGGCAGGAGGCCAGCTCCGAGCTGTGGCTCTGGTGGCCCTCGCCCCCGTCCAAGCCGGGACGGCGCCCAGGACACGCTCCCAGTCTCTGGAGACAGAGACCGGGCCCTGGATTCCCAGGAGACCATGGAAGCTTCTGGGGATCTGGAGCCGACGCAGACGGCAGCCCCTGGAGGCCAGGGAAGATGCCCACTGGCCCCGGGGTGGGCGGCCTCCGAGGCCAAGGTCGGTTCTCAGGGCCGACAGGGTCGGGGAGCCTGGAGCTCAGCCTCAGCGGACAGGAGACACTGCCAAGGGGCCCCCACCGCCCCGAGGGAACGGAGCAGGGGGCAGACAGGTGGCCGATCCACCTCTCCACACGGCACAGCAGCAGCCACGCCCGAGGGGAGGTGCAGAACTCCGGGTTGGGGCAGCCAGGAGACGGTCACAGAAATCCCTCCGAGGCCGCCCAAGTGCGGCGAAGGTGGGGCGCACCAGGGCAGGCCCAGAGCCCGCGTGAGCAGCCAGGCGACCCAAGCACGCCTCTGGGCGCCTCTCCACCCAAGGAGACCTGGGGGCGACGGGGGCACCAGGTCCCCCCAGGAGGCCCCCAGCAGGGGCGGCCGGCGTCACCCCCCTCAGGGACATCAACGGCACGAGCCGTCGGTGGCACCCTGGCCAGGACCTGCCGGGGACGCACCCGTGACCGGCTGACGGGGGAGTGGACACCTGCCTCCCCACACCTCCCCCTGCACAACCTCACTTTGGCCCAGGAGGTCCCAGAACGACACACGACGTGACCCAGGCTGTGCTCCACACTGATGTGGCCGCGACGTGAGAGCTGCTGGGCGTGAGCCCCACGCGACGACACACAAGACAGCACGGGCTGTGACACGAGGGGTGACGCGCGACGGGGCGGACGTCACATGCTGACAAAGGACGCGATGTGAACCGCAGGCGTATTCGTGGCACGTGGTGCCCAGCGCTCTGATGGCTGGGACGTGGCCGGGGACACGAGAGGACGCCGTCGCGAGGGGGAGCCTCCGAACCCTCCGGGAGACGCACCTGTGCTACCTGCCCGGCCCTGCCTGCCTGCCCCAGTGCAGCGCCCCCTCGAGGGCAGAGGCTCCAGTGTCTGGATGCACGCTGGCCTCACCGGGGTCTCTCCCGGCCCAACCCTGGCGCGGGTGCAGACCCGCCACCACTGGCAAAGGGACCCACTGCCCTCAGGGCCCCCACCCCTGTCCCCGAGGGCGCTGCCTGGCTCCTGGTCGCCCCACCTCCAAACCCGTCCACACTTCGGAGCCTTCTCGTTTGCATCTCTCTCTCCCCTTTCTTGTTCCCCAGACGACGCTGCTGCTGCCTCTTCTCAGCTCCGAGTGTGGATGCTGACAGCGGTCCCTGGGAATTAAGCCCGTCCTGCGGGGCTGCACCCACCCCTCTGAGCTGCTGAGACGTGGGCACGGGGGTGCTCCAGCCACCGGCGCGGCCTCCCGGCCCCACGCCGTCCCTACCCCGACCGAGGGTCCCTAACTCTTCATCCCGCTGCCTGACGGGACGAGACAGGCTGGCTGAGAAGTGGACACGGCCGGCCCGCGGTGTCCAGGCGACGCGCACCTGTTCCCTCCAAGGCCCCTCGGCACGGGGCACCTGGACGCCAAGGCGCGCAAGGCCGAGCACATGCAGTTCCTTCAGCGGAACCCGGCTGACTCCCTGGATGCCCGGCCTGGCTACGCGACAAAGCGTATTTCCTCCCGCCCCACTAATGCCATCCCGACAATGCCCGGGACGGCCAGGGATGAAAAAATGCCGTCCCAGCCAAATGCAGAGGAGGGGGTCCCAGAGGCACACGCGCCTCACCATGCGGCCTGGCTCTCGGCAGAGTGGACGGGACAACGCGGGGGCGGACGCCACGGGGACGGTCGCCACGGGGCGCTCACGTGATGGTATCGATCATGTCCAGGCCCATCTCCATGCAGCAGTGGGCATGGTCGGTCTTGGGCTGGGTGACGCCGGACACGCAGTAATAACAGTCGCCGAGGATCTTGATGCGGTGACAGTGGTTCTCCTGGGGGGGGGGGGGGGGACAGGACAAATCCCAGGTTAGTGACCCGCCCGGGGCCTGGGCACCTGCACTTTCACCACCAGGTGCCAGAGACCACAGAGCGTGCAGCACGACAGGCAAGGGACCCCCTCGGAGGCCAGGGCAGCCTCAGGAAGGTGAGCGGCCCCCAGGGCTGTGGTTAGGGTCACCCTGGGGCACCCACCCGGCCCTACACCTGCACTCAGGCCGGTTCCCACGCAGGGACCCACCCTGCCCGCCCCGCGGTCCAGCTGGCACACCCACACAGCCCCAGCCTGGAGCCAGCTCTCTCTTCCAGCTTCCCTCCTGACCACCCCCTCAGACCGTCACCTGCTGGCCCCTGTGCATCGTGCCACACACCCCCGACACCGGCCCCCGAAGGGCATGTGCGCACACCTGAGTCCTCGTGGCTGGCCTCCACGGGATGTGTGGGCGCTGTCTGTGAAGAGTCACCCGCCGGGACCCGAGCCGCAAGGGGCGCACCAGGGTCTGCACCCTGACCTCGCCACCCAGGGTCATCTCAGAACTGCCACTCTGGCACTTTGCAACAGGAAGAGTGTCAGCGCCCACCTCGCCGTCGCCCGGGGGCAGACTCACTAGCACCTGTCACATGCTGACCCGCTGCTCTCGCCTGTGATCATCCTCGGACACTTCTGTAAAGCTCCCCTCTGCATCCCTAAAATAGCAGACGGCCTCACAAGACTCCTTCCCGCCAGTGGCTCAGGTCCACGGGTGTGACCACGAGATACGAGGGAGACGCTCTCCAAAACGCATTCAGGCGTTCTCCCAGAGGGGACAGCAAGCCCGCTACACGTTAACGGAAGTCGCAAACTTCACGAAAAACGATGACCTTTTCCAGAATGAACACAAGCAGTGAGAAGCGTGGCTGTGTTCACACGGGGAGTGACGCGGGCGCCCTGGGCCCACGGGCGTCTGCAGCCCCCTCTGAGAGCACATCCCCCGGCTTCTGCTCATGCTGCCCTCCGTCTGCCCAGAAGGACCGACCCCTCCGGCTTTTCTCTGGTGCTACACGTTGACCTGAGAATTCAGGCCAGGACGCCCAGGAAGGACAAGGACAGGGAGCCCTCTCCCAACGTCCCCTGTCCCCAGGCCTGGGGCCCAGGGATGGCACCAGGGGCCACTGCCAAGCCTCGCCCGTGTCCTGGGCGTCAGGATGTCCTCCCAGCGATCAGCCCAGGGCTGCAGGGTTTCAGGATAAGGACGGCCTCACACCTTCTAGGCCAAGACTCCCACACCTACTGTAGGGTTTGCCTTGGATTCAGGAGCCTAGGATCGTGGGAAGCTATGGCCCATCCCTGCCCCGGTGGCACTGTCATCTTCTGGGCCTCCAGAATGAGGGTACCGGTGCCCACGTGTGTGCACACAGGGACCTTGTGGGCCTGGACGCATGGACACACCAAGGAAGAACATGTGGTGGGAGGTATTTCCTGCTTGGGACACCCGCCTCCAATGTCATAGATATGATGCCACAGTGGCCTGGGGACGTCTGGAGGAAGCACCTGCTAGGATAATCCCTATGCCACAGGCAAGAGGCAGACCATCCCCGACGGGCACAACGGCTTCTCTGGGGTGGAAACCTGGGAAGAATGGAAAGTTGTGTCTGAACCCAGGTGTGTTTCCAGGCTGGGGCCCTGGCTGCACACAGTCCTTCCCTGGGGCCTGTGGAGAGGGGTGCGGTTGTGTCACTGTGTGCACACAGGCCATTGCCTTGGGGGACGGGGGGGGCGCATTGGCAGCCCCGAGCGCTGCTCCTGAAGCTTCCTCCAGGAGTGGACTCAGGGAGGGGGTCCCAGGCAGTGAGGTCACTTCTTTCACAACAGAGGCCAACAGAACTTGGAACCCCTGCCCGGGGCCCCCACATTCTAGTGCAGCCCCACCTCAGGCTCACTTTCAGGAGACTTTTGCTACTGAAAGATGTTCCCTTCCGGTTTTCCCAGTTTCGAGCCACGCCAGGAACCCCAGGGATGCGGCTGCTTCGAACGCTGGAGACGTTGGTGCCACCGTCAAACCCAACGCCTCAGGGAGTTTTTCAGGAGGCGCCGTAGGGTAATACAAAGCAGGCCAGGCCAGGCCAGGCCACCTGTGCCAGCCATCCTGGGTAGCCCCATCCCCTCCTCTTCAGGGAAACAGGGATGTGTGGGCAGGTCGCATCCAGGCTGGAGGACATTGCAGGGCAGCAGGTTCCCCGGTGATCCCTTCAGGGTCACCCTGATGTCACGGTGGGCAGGGTGGAAACAGGATTACCGAGGCGCCTCTTACCTGCCCCAGAGTTAACCCAAGGCCCTGCAGCCGCATCCCTTTGCTCTACCTTGGGGGAGGTGTGAGCCGGCTGTGCTTGGTGGGTCTGCAATGGAGTCAGCTGGGTGTGCGGCCTGGCCGAAGCGGCCAGACCAAAGCGGCCAGACCGGGCGCTGAGGCCTCCTGCCTGGCTGCCACACACTGTCTTTACAGAGCTCCACATGGGACAATGGGTGGCGGCGGAGGCGGGAAGAAAAGGACATCCCCCACACCCCGGTGGTGATCAGGAAGCAGCCCAAAACAGCTAACGGAGGCCTGCAAGGGTTCAAGGTGAGTGCAGGGGCTGGGGCCACCCGACACCCAGGGCCCCGATGCAGCAGGAAGGGCCCTGGGCCCCAGAAGCCAACCTGTGCTCCCCCGGGCTCCCCCCTAGACTTCTGTTCCTTCAGGAGTCTGGATTCTCCTCCTCCCCAAACTTACCCCCATGACCCTGCCCCTGCCTGGGCCAGATGCATGCAGAGTCCCTGTGCACAGATTTGTAGGAATATCAGAATAGAGCCTTCAGGGGATGCCTGTTCGCCCAGGGTTTAGCGTCTGCCTTGTGCCCAGGCCCTGATCCTGGAGACCTGGGATCGAGTTCTGCCTCGGGCTGTCTGCATGGGGACTGCTTCTACCTCTGTGTGTCTGCCTCTCTCTCTCTCTCTCTCTCTCTCTGTGTCTCATGAATAAATAACAACTTTTTTATAATTAAATCTTTTTAAAGATTTTATTTATTTATTCACGAGAAACCGAGAGAGACAAGCAGAGACACAAGCAGAGGGAGAAGCAGGCTCCACGCAGGGAGTCTGATGTGGGACTGGATCCTGGGTCCCCAGGATCACGCCCTGGGCTGAAGGCAGTGCTAAACCACTGAGCCACCCGGGCTGCCCATAAAAACTTTTGAAAAAGAGACACGTGTCTCATCGCACGTGGTCTCCAGTAGTTTCCACTGTGCTCTGCTTTCTCCTAACTGGTGCTCCCAGGAGGCCCCACTGGCCTGACGTCCTTCCCCACCTTCTCCAAGGCTTGAGCATGGTCCTTGTGAGTTGGGAGACTTTTCCCCAAAGGGACACGGGGCTCACTGTACTATGTCTATCGCTCTGCAGTTAGGTTTTGAAGGAGCGCATCCCTGCCCCCCGTCCCCCCGGGGTCAGGCACAGGGGCCTCCTGTGCTGCACAACATGTCAGAGACCAGTTGGTCCCAACAGCCACTGAGCCCTTCACTGATGCAGGACTTCGATGCGATTCCCTTCTGTTGCCAAATCACAGGGTGGCGCTGAACATCCTGCAGCCCTCACGCCCTGGGACCTCCACCCAAGGAAAGGTCTCCATGTGGGCACCTCGAGACAGGGACGTGTGGTCAAATTCAAGGGGTGAAGCCGTTAATGCAGGGAGGTGCTGTCAAAACTCAGCTGACAAGCGGCCCTGGGAGACTGACCCCTCCCACTTGAGATCCTTGTATTGATCCAAATTTTTTTGAAAATTTATCCTCTAAGATTATTTCTTTATTGGATAGTTTGTTTAAGAGACAGGCAGAGAAGCAGGGAGCGGAAGAGGGAGACACAGGCTCCTCAAGCACACTCTGCCCCAAGCGCAGAGCCTGCCAGGGGTGGGATCAGGATGCTGAAACCATGACCTGAGCCACAACCCAGAGTCAGATGCCTAGTGACTGAGCCGCAGGCGTCAAGCCCCGTGTTCCTGCTGTGGGCACTCCTGCCACCACCACCCACCCCGTCCCCCGCAGCCACTGAGAGCTCGGGCTTTGGTCTGCGCTCCAACTCCCAGGTGGTCTGGAGGCTACAGTGCAGGCTGCACGTACGTCTCCTCTGTCCCACCTCAGGCTGAAAGGGCCTCAGCCCTGAGAAAGAATCGGATCTGCCCAACCACCCCCAGCCGGAGGGAGCTGCTGGAGCAGCAGGTAGAAGAACTGGTGCCTGCCTTGCTGCGCTTGGACAATCTGTTCCTATTTGAATTTCTAAATGTTTTGGAGGAATATGGCACCCCTGAAGAGGTGCTGGACCTGCTGTTTGCAAAGTGAGCACCCTGACCCTCCACAGGGGATGGGCCACCTACTGGTTGGGAGTCTTGGGGAAAGTGGCTGAACTTCCCGGCCCTTGGGGCTGCTCCTCTGACTGGAGTAGAGTCACGCAGGGCCTAGTCGGGTCCTGCAGGGCAGCCCCTGGGGCCTGGCCTGTGGCAGGTCGGCTAGAGGGGCTGTGATTGTGCTCAGCAGTCGTCGTTCTCTCCCCATGACGAAGCCTGTTCCGCCTCCCCACCGTCACCAGGGTCTTGAGCTGACCTGTTTTGCCATGGAAAGGGAGTTTTGAGTCCATCTGGGGTCTGTATCCTGGGGCATTCGGGGTAGGGGTCCCCGGGGACCCCTGGGCACCCAGGCCCACTTGGATATTGGCCATGGGCCTGGCCAGAGCCCTTTCATTCCTCAATCATTCAGGAAGCGCCAGCAGGTGCAGGTCCTTCTCCAGGAGCTGCCCGTGGCCCAATGCACAGAGCTAATGGCCCCCCAGGGTTCTGGACTAGTTGGGGTTCAGAGGGTGACAGCAGCTATGAGGAGAGGTTGGGTCCACAGGACGATTCATGTGATGCCCCCCGCCCTCCTCTAGATATCGATACATCATACATACTTGCAAGAAGGAAGGAATCCTGGACCAGTGGGAAATGTGAGTGAGCCCTGGCTCATGCAGGGGAGCCTTCCCTCTCCAGGAGGGTCGCGAGGGGACTGTGGGTTGGAGGGGCTGCTGGACCCCTCACCCCACACGTCTGCAATTCCTGTGACAGGGCAAAGGTCTGAGGCCCCTTTAGGAAAAGAGCAAAGGAGAGCCGTGGGTGGGGTGCGGGCTTTGTGGGAGAGCACTGGGACCCCAAAGGGAGACCTCCTCCATGCCCATCCCCACCAACCCTGTCTGCCCCACACCTGGGACGCAGAGCAGAGGGTGTGGGGAGCATCACCCTCACCAATCTGGTGGCACCTGGACCCGGGTGCACGGCAGGTGCTCCGGAGACCCAGTGAGTGCTCACGGACCAGACGGCCCCAGCCCCGTGGGAGATTAGAGTCAGTGGAAGGACACCCCCTGGGGGCCCCTCGTGAGGGAGGCAGGGCAGACCCATGGGAGGGAGGTTCCCTGGGAAAGACAGTGATGGTCACACCGCTGGTCATGGGCTCCCACGCACAGAGGCTTCATGCCAGCCCCTCCTCAGTGAGCAGGCCTGTGGCAGGCAGGACCGCCAGGTGGCAGGTGGACAAGGAACAGCACTGGCCTCCGACAGCCCCGGGCGGGAGGCCGAGGGCCCCGGTTCCTGCAGGGCTTCCCCGGGACACCTCTGTGTGAGGGAGCCCTGTCTTCTGACGCCTCTGCCCACCTGTCCCTCCTCAGCGCCATGTCCTCCTTCTTGACCATCTGGCTGGACTACTATGAGGAGGACTTCCACGATCCCCCAGAATTTCCTGCCCTGACAAAGCTGCTGAAATTCACAGGGCAGTACGTGCCAGGCTCAGTGCTCGACTGTCGTGTCGAGCGCTACCTTTGGCGTTTCATAAACCTCCATCAAGCGGAGTTTGAGGGTGGAGGTGAGGAGAACTAGGGTGGCCGAGTTGGGGACAGGGTGGGCCACACAGATCAAGCCTCCGTGCTGCTGGGCCAGGAGCACTGGGTAGGCTCACACCCCATCCCCACGGGCTGCAGTCTGGGGAGACCTCCCAGGGCTCTTGCACTCACACACGTTGAGCGGTGGGAAGAGGGTCCTTGATTTGAGAGGGACGTGGAAAGTCCATCCTGGTGATGATACTTTGTCTTCCTGGAGATGATACTGTGTCTTCAGACCCCGAGAAACACCATGAACCACCCCAAGAGCGCGCCCGAGCCCCGACTCTGGGGCCTGCTCCACCTTCAGGGTCTCAGGGGATGGAGCTGGTCCTGGCCGATGCAGCTGAGGGATCGGCCCAAGCCCTGATGCCAGCTGCCGCTTACAAGGTAAGACACGTGATGGTCAGACCTCTCCATCCCTGTCCTGACCCGGAAGAACCACCTGTAACCTTGGGAGCGCTGGAGGCCGAACGGGCCCCACCACCGGTTATCGAGGTCATCGATGGGCCGGAGCAGCCGCCTCACTCAGGGGAGCAACCGGCTTCGGACACCGAGCAACACCCTGAACCACCGCAAGAGCCCGCCTGAGCCCCAACTGTGGGGCCTGCTACACCTTCAGGGTCTCAGGGGATGGAGCTGGTCCCGGCTGCTGAAGCTGAGGGCTCGGCCCCAGCCCTGATGCCAGCTGCCGCTTACAAGGTAAGACACGTGATGGTCAGACCTCTCCATCCCTGTCCTGACCCGGAAGAACCACCTGCACCCTTGGGAGCGCTGGAGGCCGAACGGGCCCCACCACCGGTTATCGAGGTCATCGATGTGCCGGAGCAGCTGCCTCACTCAGGGGAGCAACCAGCTTCGGACCCCGAGCAACACCAGGAACCACCGCAGCAAGAGCCCACCCGAGGCCGACTGTGGGGCCTGCTGAAGCTCCTGGGCCTGAGGTGATCGAGCCGGTCCCGGCTGCTGGTGCTGAGAGCTAGGCCTCAGCCGAGATGCCGGCTGCTGAGGTCAAGCCAAGGTATCTGGTGGTCATACCTCAGATTCACTTCCCCGACCTGGAGGAGCCACCTGCTTCTTGGCCACCCCAGAAGGAGGAGCAGGTCCCAGCGCTAGCTCTCGAGGTCATCGAAGGGCCAGAGCTGCCACCTGCCTCAGTGGAGCCACCAGCCTCGGCCCCCGAGCAGCAGTTCGTGAAGGCTGCAGCACAGTTGAAGCCTTCCCCTCCCCTTTCGTTGTGCTGTTTCTGTATTTTGTGTTTTTCATAATTGCTTCATGAATTTTATTTGTAATAAAGGATAAGTTAACCTTGTACAAAATTGACTCTGATGCTTTTAAACTATACATCGTGGTGCTTTAGGTCCATTCATACTTCCAAGCTCGTTCTATGAGGCCAGCATCACCTTAATTCCAAAACCAGACAAAGACCCCACCAAAAAGGAGAAAATTATAGTCCCATATCCCCGATGAACACGGATGCAAACATTCTCAACAAGATATGAGCCAACAGGACCCAACAGTACATAAAGAAGATTACTCGCCATGACCAAGTGGGATGGATTCCCGGGATGCAAGGCTTGTTCAACACTCGTAAAGCAGTCAACGGGATGGATCACATCAACAAGAGAAAAAACAAGAACCAGATGATCCTCTCAATAGATGCAGAGAAAGCATTTGACAAAATACAGCATCCATTCCTGATCAAAACTCTTGAGACTGTAGTGATAGACGGAACATTCCTCAGCATCTTCAAAGCCATCTACGAAAAGACCATAGCAAATATCATTCCCGATGGGGAAACACTGGGAGCCTCTCCCCTAAGATCAGGAACACGACAGGGACGTACACTCCCACCACGGCTACTCAACATACTACTACAAGTCCTAGCTTCAGCAATCAGGCAGCAAAAAGAAATAAAAGGCATTCAAATTGGCAAAGAAGAGATCAAACTCTCCCTCTTCGCCGATGACATGATACTGTACCTAGAAAACCAAAAGACTCCACCCCAAGATTGCTAGAACTCATACGGGAAATTCGGCGGCGTGGCAGGATACCAAATCAATGCCCAGAAATCAGTGGCATTTCGATACACTAACAATGAGACTGAAGAAAGAGAAATGAAGCAGTCGGTCCCATTGACAATTGCACCCAAAAGCATGAGATACCTAGGAATACACCTAACCAGAGCGGTAAAGGATCCCTACCCGAAAAACTACAGAACACGTCTGAAAGAAACTGAGGAAGACACAGAGAGATGGAAAACTATTCTGTGCTCCTGGATTGGAAGAATTCATATATTGGGAAAACGTCCACGTGACCCAGGGCAATTTACACATGGAAGGCAATCCCTATCGAAATACCATGGACTTTCTTCAGAGAGTTGGAACAAATCATCTGAAGATTAGTGTGGAATCAGAAAAGACCCCAAGTAGCAGGGGAATATGAAAAAAGAAAACCAGAGCCGGAGCATCACAATGCTGGATGTCAAGCTGTGCGACAAAGCTGTGCTCATCAAGACAGTGTGGTACTGGCACAAAAACAGACACACAGATCAACGGAACAGAACAGAGAATCCAGAAGTGGACCCTCAACTCTATGGTCAACTAATATTCGAGAAAGCAAGAAACACCATCCACTGGAACAAAGACAGTCTCTTCACTAAAGGCTGCTGGGCACGTTGGACAGCCACACGCAGAGGAATGAAACTGGACCATTCTCTCACACCACCGCACACAAAGAGAAACTCAAAATGGATGAAAGATCTAAATGTGAGACAAGAAGCCATCAAAATCCTAGAGGAGAACACAGGCAACACCCTTCTTGAACTTGGCCACAGTAACTTCTTGCAAGATACATCCGTGAAGGCCAGAGAAACAAAAGCAAAAATGAATCACTGGGACTTCATCAAGATGAGGAGCTTCCGGACAGCAAAAGAAACGCTCAACAAAACTAAAAGACAACCCACAGAATGGGAGAACATATTTGTAAATGACCCGTCAGATAAAGGGCCAGTGTCCAAGATCTCTAGAGAACTCATTCAACTCTACAGCAAAGAAACCAACAATCCAATCATGAAATGGGCAAAAGACATGAACAGAAATGCCACAGAGGAAGACACAGACGTGGCCACCAAGCACATGAGACAATGCTCCGCATCACTGGCCATCAGGGAAACACAACGCAAAACCACAATGAGATACCACCTCACACCAGTGAGAATGGTGAACGTTAAGAAGACAGGAAACAACAAATGTTGGAGACGATGTGGAGAAAGGGGGACCCTCCTGCACTGTTGGTGGGAATGTGAACTGGGGCAGCCACTCTGGAAAACTGTGTGGAGCATCCTCAAAGAGTTCAAAATAGAGCTGCGGGGAGAGCCAGCAATCCCACTGCTGGGGATTTACCCCAAAGATACGGATGCAGTGAAATGCCGGGACCCCTGCACCCCAATGATTATAGCGGCAATGTCCACAATAGCCACACTGTGGAAGGAGCCTCGGTGCCCATGGACAGACGAATGCATAAAGATGTGTTCTACCTATGTAATGGAGTATTCCTCAGCCAAGAGAAATGACAAATACCCCCTATTTGCTTCGACGTGGAGGGACCTAGAGGGTATTATGTTGAGTGAAATAAGTCAATGTGAGAAGGCCAAACATTATATGGTCTCATTCTTTTGGGGAATATAAAAATTAGTGACAGGGAATAAAGGGAAAGGAGAGACAATGAGTGAAAATATCAGTGAGGGTGACAAAACGTGAGAGACACCTAACTCTGGGAAAAGAACAAGGGGTAGTGGAAGGGGAAGTGGGTGGGGGGTTGGGGTGACTGGGTGATTGGAACTGAGGGGGGCACTTGGTGGGATGAGCGCTGGGTGTTATGCTACATGACGGCAAACCGAACTCCAATAAAAAAAAATCGTTTTAAAAAGAAGGGTGAACCCGCGGCGCCCGGCCCTGCGTCTCCACCCTGTCGGGAGCAGCGTGGGGCGAGCGAGACGCCGGCCACCCGCTCTCCTCCTGCTGCTGCTGCGTGGGCTCTGCTTCCTTTCCTCGTGCTGGGCCCGGGGAGCGGGTAATGGGCCGGCTGCTGCCGAGGGGGGCGTGGGGGGCCCTCGCCTTCATCTCTCTTGCACACTCATGCTTGCGCTCTCTTGGTGTGTGTGCGTCCGCCGGCTGCTCAGCCCCGTCGGGGAGACCAGACTGGGGCTCTTGGTCGGCGCTGCCGGATGTGGGGACACCTTCCCGAGTAGGCCACAGACGCAGCAGGAACTGTCCTCCCACATCGTCTGTGGGGCCTGGTCCTTTCGGGGAGCCCACCGGGTGTCCTCGGGAGACACAGCCGCGGTCTTTGCTCCTGCCTCTGCTCTGCCCGTGGGGCCTGAGCTACCCCAGGCCCGCAGGCCGCGTGCCCGCTGCTCTGTGGGGCTGTCAGCTGGCAGGTTTCCTGGGACCTTCCCTCCGGGGCTGTCCTGGGGGCTGCGGAGGACTCCTTTCTAGGTGATGGTTCCTCCAGAAACGGCCCCCTTCAAACGGCTTGAGTAGGCGGGAGCTGACTCGTCCGTCGTGTGGGGGCAGGTTTGTGGCTCTCGGTGGCCAGAAACGCGTGGGGATTCCTGAGTATGTCCGAAGCAGCCCCTGGGAAGCATCGGGTGGCTCTTGTGCCATCGAAGGAGGTGCAGACACCAGATGGCTGGGAGGAGCATCGCCAAGGGGGCGCAGAGCTCTGCCCCCATAGTTGGGCCGCAGCCTGTTGCTGGAGCTGCTGAGGCCCATCCTCAAGGTCCCCAGAATTTGCACACCTGTCCCACGTCCCAGGGTTCTTATGGCACGCACGTGCGTGAGAACTGGCCTCGATGGTCTCGTCGGGGTCTCTGGTGTGACGACGTGGGACGTGCACCGTACCCCAGCTACTCGGGAGACTGGAGAGCCATGGACTCCATGGTCTGTCGTCTTCTCTATCTGACGTCGTTTTCAGTGTTGCGTTTCGGCCCACCCCGCCTGCCGTGGCAGCGGCTCACCAGCGTCAGAGTGGCGGGCTGGGGCACGGGGCCATGCGGCCGATGGCGGGCCGTCCTCGTGGGTGTCCTCTGCCCATTGCTGCTGGCCTGGGCCCTGGAGCCGGTGCAGCCTGCGTGTTTTGTCTCTCCAGACCGGCCGCCGCAGATTGGCCACTGAGCTCCGTCAGCCGAGGTCCGCGGAGACCAGGGTGCCCGCCCGCGAAGCCCCCTCTCCAGTGTCGGTTTGCAATAAATCTGTATTTAAGCACTTCGGCGTCTATGTGTGTCACTTGCTTCTGAGACTCTTCTCTGCGTGTGTGCGTTTCCGGAACTCCAGCCACGAGGTCCCTGGCTCACGGACAAAGCAGATGCCACCGTAGGGGTTCCTCAGTGTCTTCTGAACTGTGTCTGCTCTAACCTGTGGTTTTCAGAAATCTGATGAGCTTTCAAGAAAAAAGGATTTTCGTTGCAGAGCTGACATGGGTCTCCAGCAGGTTCTGAAAAGCTGAAGTGAGCACAGGATCCCGAAGCTTCAGCCAGAGGACACCGCCCCCCCCCCCCCCGCCGGCACCCCGTAGAGCGAGTCTCGCCCTGCGGTGCTGGGCTCACCCATCTGCCTGCACCCTCCCGGGCACAGCACGTCGGCCACACTCCAGTCCCGGGGACCGTGCTTCTGGGCAGGCTCTGGCGACGCTTCTCGAGTCAATGGAGGATGCGTGGTGGCATTAGCGCACAACTGCCCAGGACCAGAGATTATCTGCCAGGGAGGAGAGGCCCCATCTTTCAACAGTTTGCCCCAAAACGTGTGGGAGGGAGAACAGTATCCATGTTCTACGTAGAAAGGAATGTCTGGGAGGCGGCAGTTGCGGTGTGGAGAGGAGTGAGCCCAGGACTGCCCACCTGAGGACAGACCCACAGCCACCCGGGTCTGCCCCACAGGCAGGCGGCGCTCCCGTGGGCCTCCCGCTGGCACCTGTCCCAGCCTCGGTGGGTGTGGGGGGGTAACACCGTCATTTCACGCGCCGCTCCCTGCTCAGCAGTCTGATCAAGCCCCTGGTGCTCTCCCTGGGTGTGATTCTTTTTTTTTTTTTTTCTTGGAACATCGATGGGAAAAATGTTATATCTCTAATTTTTGCTAATATCTAACTGGGATTTAGCATTCCCATCAGTTAGGAAACATGTGTCAGTTCCTTTTTTTTTCCTTTGTAATTGACTTTTTATTGGTGTTCAATTTGCCAACGTATAGAATAACACCCAGTGCTCACCCCATCAAGTGCCCCCATCAGTGCCCGGCACCCCATCACCCCCACCCCCCGCACACCTCCCCTTCCCCCGCCTAGTTCCTTTCCTGGATGTGATTCTTGAGGGCTGGATGGCCTCCAGAGGTCAGCTTGCGTGCAGCCTGACAGCTGCCCTGGCCTGCCCTCTGCTGCTGAGCCCGGACCTGGGTATGGCCTTGTGTGTTCCCCTTGCCCAGAGGGGACCAGGCGCATGGACACTGGAGCCCACGCTGGGAGGCACGTGGTGAGTGTCACCCTACCAGGTCGGCAGGTACAGCAGCCTGGCGGGGCTGTCCCGGCTGGGTGGTCTCCTGTCTGGCTAGCATGGAGGACGAAACCAGGCCGGGCCTCCCGCCTTCTCCGTCATGCTGCTTCCCACGCTGTTTAGCCAGAGCCGGATGCACTCGGGGACGTTTTGATGCAAACATGGTGTGAGGGCGACAGAGGAAGGCATGACCCTGAGGCTGGTGTTGGACCTCCCCGACCCCCCCCCCCCCGCATGCTGCTCCAGTGGGGCCTCCCTGCCTCTGCCATCCATGTGGCACAGGCTTGGTACCGGCAGACGCTCTGCAGGTCAGGGGGTAGGCCCCTGGCGTCTTTTGCCGACCGATCCCCAACAGCCCAGGTTCTTCTCCCCGAGGAGGGGTCCTGGTGTGGGTATAGCGGTGGGGAGGCTGGCGGTCTGGGACAGGCTCTCCTGCAGGGCAGGTGGTTGCGAAGCTGCCCAGGTCGAGGCCATCGCATGGCCTGTGTGGGGTCTCCTGGCAGCCCGTAGCAGGGGCCTAGGAGCCCTCCACCATGTGCCTGGCCCGCAGAGGGTCTGGGTTGGCAGGTGCCACGGAGGGGCTGCCAAGCAGGAGCTCGTGCTCGAGCTCAAAGGCATAGGAGTCCCGGGGGCCACCTGTCAGCTGTCCGGTGGTCAGGGGGGCCCGGGACAGGAGACCCCAGACCGGCGGGTCCCCAGCGAAGAGGAGCTCTGCTGCAGAAGCAGCCACAGGGCTGCGGGAGAGGGGCCAGGCGGGGCCCCACACAGCTCTGGGGTCCTCCATCACCCAGGGTGCTCCGGACCCCTGCCATTTCAACCCCTATCTCAAAGAAAAGTCTTTACAAAACGCTCTGGGGCTGCCTTCTGCAACAGATCTATCTGCAACCACTAACCTCTGCCATGACTCCCCCTACCCCTCGTCACTTCCTTGCCTGTCACCCAACATCATTCCTCCACACTACCCACTGCTTTCTGAAATTTCTGATTGGCTCACTCCTCTATTTCCTGAGACCCCACAAGGAAGTCAGCTCCAGAAATACAGAGTCCCTGTCTTGCTCATCACTCTCCCCCAGAACTTAAAATGAGGCTGGGCCTCAGGAAGCTTTCACTAGATGAAAATGCACGAGGCAGAGGTGATACCCAGTGACAGGACAGGAAGACCTGATGTCACTCTGCTGTGATATGTTACGTACTTAACCTCATGTAGTTCACTCCTTATAAGAATTCTGGAAGAAAGAGTAATTCTCCATATTTGTAGTTGAGTGAATGGAGCTTAAGAGGTTAAATAACTTGGCCGATGCTGCATCAGGTCGGCCATTAGGAAGTACTGATGAAGTACTTCATCAGGAAGTAATGGTGTTGTTCAAAGTCAGGTACTAGAGATTAATAAGCCTACACAGAGCTTTCCTCGCCACAAGCCCCTCACAGGGCTTTCCATTTATTGCCTCAATTGATCCTCACGACAGTCTGCATCTGATCACATCAAGGGTTCAGAGCACGAAACCAGGCTCGGAGAGTCAAGGAGGTTTGTTCAAGCAAGTACAGCTGCTGTGGAACACAGGGAACTCGGGGCTGCGACCCCAGCTCCAGCTCCCCCGGAATCCCACGCGTGCACAGATGAGACACAGAGATTTAAAGGAATGCACACAAGGTCAGGCAGCTGGATGGACAAAAGGCTGAATTAAGAGTAGGCCAACGACCTATTAGTCAAATGAGCTTTCCAGCCTGGCGGATCGTGCCGCTGTCAAACACTTGAAAGTATACATTTACTACAGACTTTCACGGATAAGATCAAGATTTTATAATGAACATTAGCCATGCTACTGAAAACATAAGTAGACCGAGGTAAGAGACAGCCGACACGGAATACATGTGCTTATGGCCACCGTACACCACGCATACTCACTGCTCTGGAAGATGACCAAAATCTAACTGCATGCATGTTGGGCTTTGATCTCTACAAGGTATAATCTTACTTAGGAATATTTAGTATTATTTCATAACATTTTCCTATCTACGGACAAACAGATCATTACAAATCAGGATGAAAACTGTTCATGATCCCCAAAGCTCTACATCTCTAGGGGAAGAAAAAAAAGTGCGTCAGAAACAGAAAAATCTTATATACCGTATGTATCCATGTGCTCTCTGATAAATACAAAAGATTTTCTCACCAAAAGAGCACGACACTTCAATGTACTTGCACAAGGCTCACATGTGCCTTAAAATAATGAACAATCAGAAACTGAAGAACAATAGTAAGTTGCAACAAAAATGACAGATACAGCGTGTATCTGACTTTACTTTGTCTCTACCAATACTGGGGGGAACACTCTTTAATGGGGTGGCCATTTCCCAATTGATACTGTTCAAACCCGAACAGCAAAACTTTGGTTGAACAGCCAAAGTCAGGTCTCTATCCTAGAGGATCATAAAATGTTAATGATTGGAAGTTTTCTATTTTCCTTCCCTCATCGCAGACATAAAAAGTTGTGAGGAAAACAAAAGATACTAATGGTATCCAAAACTCGGATAATGCTAGATTTAACAGTATGCTCATGTTGCAGTCTGCAACTAAAACAATTTGCATTGAAAATGTTAAGTAGGTATTTCTCTCTATCACTACAACTATAAACAGGACAGGATAAATCAGACCACTGTGACAGTTCAAGTGGAGAATTTAGGAGCAGAAAGAAAAAGATTTTCAGCAATATATGACAAGTTCAATTATTTTAGACTTAAATCTGGTAAAAAAAATGTAATTAAATTGAAAACATGCAATCAAATAGCACATATATATATTCCGATAGAGCACAAGATGATGAAAGATAAGATAATTTTCCTTATGGAGATTCCGACCTAAGCCCAAATGAAAAGAAAAAAGAAACCTATCCTCATCATGGCGGGTGACTATGTCCTACAAAAAGATCCTTGCATCATACAAAAATGCAACTCCTATAACATAACAGAACTTTAACATGGGGGAAAACGAGGTCATTTTTTAAAGTAAACTGCTGTTGCAAGGTAACTTTTAATTTGCACACATAATGTAAATTGCTACGGTCAGCGCACCTTGGGTCACAGAAACAACGGCAGCTGGATCCAGAGGTGCCCCGGCAGCCCGGGTGTGCAGGCAAAGTGCCGTGAACAGTGAGGATCGATGATCTCCTCAAAGTGTCACGGCCAGATCCTCGGCAGGGTGGCTGGAGGGCGATATTCAGAGAGCAAGCACGTGCTTAGTGTTACACTTTAAATTGATGCTGACATTGTCAATTGCGAAAAGAAAGTTTTTCCTAAGTAACATAGGAAACCACCCAGCTAACCTTCTGGAGGATATCAGATAATCATGGTAGGTGGTTGTGCAAGAGCTAACTTCTCAGAAACGTGAGCACATATGAAATACAAACAAGCGGCCGTTGCGGAGATTTACTATAGTGATCAACATTTTAATTACTTTCTGTTCTCTTAGATGTACAGGACTATTGCGATGAATAGTCGCTCCATGTACAAACAAAGCAGTATTTTTAGCCTGGTATTTGCATTTGGTGGCAAAAAACTCCCACGAGGGTACGAATAACCACGAGTCATGTGCTGATTAATCTGAGACTTCTCGAGTCACATGTTAATTAAAGGAATTAATATGATCTTTGCTGGTAACGCTACACATTTGTCACACGGCATGCAGAGAACGACTTATTGGATGGTCAGGTTTCAAACAAATCTCCAACCCTGCAAATACGGAGAGGATTTTTTCGAATCACTGCTGATGGTGACTCAATAAAAACCGAGGGCCTAAATATGAAAACAAGCTCCTACCAGAAAATCGCTAGACCAGTCTACACATGTGTGATGATTGACGAATAACTCGAGTGTGCAAAGAAGTGTTCTCCACAAAAGAGAAAGGAGGACCACGATGGAAGGTGTGCGATGCAGGCCGAGCCGCATCCTCAGCCGGCCCCGGCCCCCCGGCCCCCGGCACCCCAGCCCCCCAGCCCCGAAAGGGGCTTGCGCACACTGCGGCCCCGCTGCTCCGTATTCCTGCCAATGCCCTGCGCTCTGGACATGCAGCCTTACCTCAGCAGCCACAGACTTTCTATCAAGTGGGTTAAATTGCTTCATGTTTTCAAGGCGTCTTATAAAGCATTCTCGGGAAAATGTTTCGCTCCGTCATTCCTGACCTTTTAGAAACGGTGCCCCAGTAAGTGTTAATATTGATGAAAACCACATGATCTCGGTCATTTACCGCCGACTGACACATACAGGCCCAAGGTAACACAACACAGCTAGTCTACTACCCTGAAGGGACTGTGCACTTTGAAGACTTTGGGAAATGTTCACTGTGCCTACAGAGTAGTCCCATGCTCATTCTGTCATTTCTGCAGTGAGTAGCACCATATAAGAGGTAGCGAGGGCAGCCCCGGTGGCACAGCATTTTAGCGCCGCCTGCAGCCCAGGGTGTGATCCTGGAGATCCTGGATCGAGTCCCAGGTCGGGCTCTCTGCATGGAGCCTGCTTCTCCCTCTGCCTGTGTCTCTGCCTCTGTGTGTGTGTGTGTGTGTGTGTGTGTGTGTGTGTGTGTGTCTCTCTATGGATAAATAAATAAAAATCTTAAAAAAAATAAGAGGTGTCAAGAAGAAGTGAAAGGTACTCCACCTTCTGGTACAGAATGTGTTTTCATGGGAGGCTCAGGGACCAGTAGTGGGTTACTCTCGACCACACTGCTCTCAATACATCAAGCACAAACCCACTAAGAGACTTAGGCGTGCCTCTGCTGTTATGACATTTTGGTCAAAATGGCAAAGTGCATCTTAATTACACTTTCGATAGGTATGTACTTATAGGTGTCATATATTCAACGACCTTTCCGGGTCAGGATATAACTGAGTACACTTAGGAAATATAAAGTTAACAAATTAAAGCTCTGACAGATGATAGGACAGAAAATTCTATCCAGAGTTTCACCGATACCATGAAATTATCATTTTGATGGCCCACATTTGTGATGCTCTAAATATATGCACAGTGTAAAGTAGTCAATCTGGATTTCTACAAAAGGACACTGAGCACAAAATGGAAACATAAAGACAGTTCTATGAAATGAATCTCATAAACTATCGACCGAAGAACAGTATATGTTTAAACTACACAGTCTTTGACTACATGATCATTTATCATACTCAAGATAAAAATAGTTTAAAAAATAGTTGATAATTGATGATTAAGACAAAATTCATATAACACTAGCATTATTCTTTCCAAGTATTCCAAGCAGAAATTCTTATAGGACATAACCAAAAGTATGGGCTATTTACTTGCTGTTATTTTAATAAAAGAACAAAGAAAAATAAGACCTCACAAAATGTTGAAATAGCTATCTACAGACATTGTAAATTTTTAGGAAGACACTGAAACATCAATACGATTGCAAACACACACGCATGCGCATATTCTGGTACGATGAACTTGAAAATCAACAAGCTGTGTTGGAGTTACAAATAATGGTCCTAATTAGTCTTTTCCCGAAGTAGTAAACAGAAATACTACCTCAGAGTTTTCTGATCAGTGACAAAGTCATTAATAAATGAAATCAAAATGGCTAGCAATCAATAAAAAACTGAATTTGTGAGGGAAACATTTACTGCTACGCTAGGCTTCCATTCCGTATAGGCAACAGATTCATTTTAGTATGTAAAATGCTCGGGGTTGAAGAATGCTTTCGACAAGAAATGATAAAGATGTTCCCCTATCACAGTAACAAAAACATATATTCATGTTGTTTTTTTTTTTTTTTTTTGAACTGCTCATCTTCCTAAAAAAATTAAGTAATGGCTAGGAAAACATAAATTGTAAGAAGCAAGAGGTTCATTTCCCCTAAACAAAACTCCCAGAAAGCAGGCAAGAAAAAAAGACAAAAGACCTCAACAATTGGAAAAGTTGGGGAAGGAGGGGAAAATCTGAAAGCAGGCAAGATGAAAATAATGAAAATACCAGCTGACATAAAACAGGGATAGAATGCAGTCTAATCCCCAGACCTCTGAGCAAGGACGTATGCAAAACCAGCACGGGAACACAAAACTACAACATAAAGACGGGATGTAGCATCGGGACCAAGTATCAAACAAAGGATATCGAATTCAAAACTTGCTCATCAAACTGGATTAATTCTCCCTTTTGACGAAAATGCGTTTTGAGTTCAGGTTACGTCACAGGAATATTTTTATGGAATGACTTAAAAAATGTAGAGAAAGACTGATTCCTCTGACTCCCCTTAGTGCAAGAAAATCTGCGAATGCTGCTAAAGTTAATTAAAAGCCACGAGGGATCGATGAAATGACGGATTCAATACAGACTGTGACATTCTGGGCCAAAACTGAAGTGTCATCAAAAAGTAATGGTTTTGGTAGACCCTGGCTAACAAACGAGAAAGGACATCAAACACAAAGACTTTTTTTGTCAAGAATGGTAACACTGGCGAGAGAGAACCTCAAAGTGACATACATACATACATACCGACAACTGAGTATGTATACTCAGCGTAAAGACTCACCAGGGGCAGGTGTCCATGCCTCTGTGGACAAAACAAAACAAAACTAAACAACTTTGGTTAACAGATCAACACTACATATTAAAATCCAGACACTATAAATTCTGGCACGGAGGCTGAAGCACACATTACCTGAGAACACTGTTGCTGTCTCTATCTGGTGAAATACAAAGGAGTGTGAACCTCGTAAATGCAATTTTGGTATCAAAGTCCAACTGACTCTTTGTAATGTGCTCTGGCTTTGCAATTCTCAACATCGCAGGAGATAACCTGATAGAGAAGCGAATACTATCATGACTTCCGTTAGCTGCATGTGAGTTGTTTAAATATCAAAAGGTGAAGTACGACAAATTAGGAATAAAACACAAATTTATGGAAAGGGTGCTTCAAGAATGAAACCTGGATAAAACTCAAAAGCAGGAATCCTCCCAAGTGATCCTTCGCTACAAAATTAATTCACATTAGTGGAAGGCTTTGCTACGTCCAGTGCTGGGAATGTTTTTGTCCTGTCGGAAACAGTTCAGGCAAAATACCGAATTTCCGTATTTCACCGTTATGTCCCGTTGTTTTGCTCAGAAAGAGCATCAAACCTCTGTGCTAAATTTAAAATGAATTACAATTTTGCTGGAGGTTTAACTGCTAAGTAATTTGTTTGAACAGTTTAAACCACTTACAATTTTAGTCAACATAAACATTTGTGGGCAATCATACGGGAAAACTCATAAAACCACAGCTAAATTCCTAGGGATCCAAGTGTTATAGACTGAATTAATTAACAAATGATCATTATGATTGGATGTCAACTGCATTCCTAGATTTTAATTCATTTCCATATGAAAGAAAACCATTAGGCCGAGTAAAGGACTAAAAATTGCTTTTAAAGCAGCAACACTATGTAAATCTAAACAGAAATTCCAAACGTCCTGTCATTCTTCTGCTCTTCAGAGCAAAAGTCGTTCTTAGATGAAAACGGAATTAAGGTTGAGAGCCCACAAGACTCCCTGACGGTGCTTCCTAAGTTAGAAAATGAGCCCATAGATAGGAGATCATAAAGACGCTTTTCTTCCAACAGAGACGGCTTCCTTACTACTCAACCAGTTCCTGAACTCTGTCATGAGCTAGTGAACCCCTAGAACAAAGCTGAGAACAAAACCTGGGTTCCGGCACGACTCCACAGTTGAACTCAGAAGCAGATTAAAACCAGACCTTACGGGAGCTTTCCCGCTGTCACCTTCACCCGTGGGTCATCCCTAATCCCACCCCAGACCAGCGACAAGACAGCAAGCTCCCATCCTTGCAGGAGTGCGCCGTGGAAGCGGCACAAGCCAGAGACAGAGGGGTTGTGTCCCTCAGAGGGAAGCTACAGGAAATGGTGTCCTTCTTTTCATTTTGTCGTTCTTAAGGAACTTTCATAAAACAGCTCTGAATCATGCAGTCTCCTTCAAAAATGTTCTCCTCATAAGGAAAACAGAAGAAAAATCAACCACCAAAGGTCACACTTGAAAACGCAGAACTTCAGAACTTGCGGAAGAAACACCTGTAAGACCTCTTTCCTTATACCATTTCATGGAAAGTTTCTCATGAGAAATTTACGTACTGGTTTGTGTTTTAGGAGTCAGACTTGAATAAAAAGAGAGACTTCTGCCACAAAACTTAAAGGGTAAGAAAATCTTCGTGTGCATGCCACTCCCAGCATCATGAGTCATGTTTTACCCACGCAGACTGTTCCACAGTCTCACCTTGATCCCCCCTACTGGTCGTTACAGATGCGCTAACGTGGATTACCACTGCAGTGGTGTATCAGTCCTCCTCCGATATCCGCAGAAAACTAAAGAAGACCGAGGAGGGTCCTCAAACTCCCATGCCCCACCTGGTGAAAATGGCATTTAAAGTCCTTAACACCCGAGAGGAAGTGGCTGAACTTCAGAGGCAGGCCAGGCTCCAGCAGAAGGTCCAACTCCAGACCCAAGCCTCAGTGGCAGCCCTGCGGCCGGCGGGCTCCGCGAGCCCGCAGAAAGGGGGAACCGACCGAACCCCGCCTGGGGCCTGCTTCAGATGCGGCACCGAGGGACAATGAGCCCGTCGATGTCCCAATCCCAAGGAGTCCAACGCGGCAATGCCCTCAATGTCCAACGATGGGCCCCTGGAAATCCGCCTGCCCGGGACTCGGGGGATCCTCGGCGCCTCCACACGGAGGAAACCCTGAGCCGGGAAGTCCAGCCTTTCAACTACTCGGACTGGACGATGACTGACGGGGCCCAGACTCGGACACCCCCTAACCCAGGCCAAGCCCAGGGTCCTGCTCCAGGGAGCGGGGAAGCCCATCTCTTTCCTGTTGGACACGGGGGCGACCGACTCCATTGTGCCTTCCTACTCGGGGGCCAGCTTCCCCTCCACAGTAGCGGGGATGGGAACCGATGGCACCTCCTCTATCCACGGACCGCCCCACTCCTCTCTTGCAGCCTGGATGGGTTCTCCTCCTCACACTCCTTCCTTAGAATCCCTTCCTGCCCAGCTCCTCTTCCTCGAAAATCCTGACATCTATCTATCAGCTTCTCCTAGGTTAAGTCCTGCTACCCTCCTACCTCCCCCTCTACTTCCTTTGTACTTAAGAGTCATTAGGCGCGCGCACACACACACACACACACACACACACACACACACAAAGAGTCATCAGGCACCATGACAACCCCCTGGTCAGTTCTCAACATTTTGCAATTCAGATCACCAATCAGCTTTCTTCCTGGCCTTCAGACCTGCTTCAATACAACAGGTAAGTATAAAAACAACTTTCATCAGTGAAAAATCCCATAGGAGTTCAGTATTGTTGCACTCTAATGGATACATGGAAGCAAATGTGATTTTCTAGAAACCAATGAACTTATGACTATAAAAGATACAGCACCTATAAATTGAAGAGCTTATGCCTCAAAACTATAGCTGATAAAAAAAGTCAGTGCATACATACAAAAAAGCCTTAAATAATAAGGGAGGAAAATAAGTAGAACATGTTAAAAAGATGGCCAAATGAGAGAGGCATCCTGCCTCTCAGGATGGTTTCCTTATATTTACTGCATTTTATAAATGTCATAAAATAATGATGATTTTTTTTATTGGAGTTCAGTTTGCCAACATATAGCATAACACCCAGCGCTCATCCCATCAAGTGCCCCCCGCTCAATGCTCGTCACCCAGTCACCCCACACCCCCACCCCATCTCCTTTTCTTCCACCCCTTGTTCGTTTTCCAGAGTAAGGAGTCTCTCACGTTCTGTCTCCCTTTCTGATATTTCCCGCTCATTTTTTCTCCTTTCCCCTTTCTTCCTTTTCACTATTTTTATATGCCCCAAATGAATGAGACATTACAATGTTTGTCCTTCTCCGAATGACGTACTTCACTCAGCGTCATACCCTCCAGTTCCAAATGATGACTATTTTAAAGGAGAAAAAAAACACTTTTTAAATTAAGAGTATCACACTGGGAGAATCCTTTCAATGACTGGGAAAAAAATATGGTCACACAATACACTCTGCGGACAGCAGACATATACAATGCATGTTGTCAACTTTCTCCATCATTAACCACATGACAAAGCTCTTTTAAAGGTACAAGGGGAGGCTACGGAAGGAGTTGCTTCCACCTGTATTCCTGATTGCAGTTTCTTCCTCATGTTTGTCAAGACAGAAAGAAGCATTTTTTTTTTCTTTTCTTTCTTTGAAGTCTTTAGTTTAAAAAAGAAAAAAACGGGCAAACCTATAGGATTTTCAACTTTTGGTGACAGTCATGGAAATCTGGAGACTCATGAGTTCTAAGACTAGGGTTTCTGAACTGAAATTAAGAATTCAAGGATTACAGTTAAAGGCTCAGAGCTAAAGACATGAGGCCGAGTATTTTTCAACAAACGCCCAAAGAGAAAAACAGAGGCTGACGACAGAAAAGAGCTGTGACATTAACCACAGATGATGTCGGGATTATGATTTCTGTTAAATCTTGCCATGTATGCATGGATGTACCTACAGATACACACACATAGATCTCCGACAGTTCTTGTTCCTCAACGGTTATGCTCAAGGTTTGTCTTGGCATATTTTGCTTACTTTTTGCTATGAAAGGACATAGAAAATTAAGTATAAAGATGATTTACAGATTTCAACTGTAAAAAAAAATATCAGTTTTTTAGTCCATAAAATCCAGACACCTACTGATAAAGCATCCTAGGAGGATCATCACTAGAAAAGTCCAATGGGACACACGGAAAAACTTCACGTTAACTACTTCCAAAGACAAAATTATTTTCACACTCTCTAGAGGTATTCAATATTTAATGTTGATGCCTGATGGAAAGGTCTGAAGTACTACAAACGCTCAGACATTGTAAAAAAGGATGTAGTACTGCCATGTCTACCATCAATTCTATCTAAATAAGTGCTATTTTATGCTGTTAGTTATTACTGTATATAAAACTATTGAAGACCAAGATTCTTTGGACATATTCTTACAGTTTCCCCAAATGTGTAAGATGGAAATAGGACTTTTTTGAGCATTCATTTT
This sequence comes from Canis lupus familiaris, assembly GCF_011100685.1. Lineage (NCBI taxonomy): Eukaryota > Metazoa > Chordata > Mammalia > Carnivora > Canidae > Canis > Canis lupus. Next base: position 396,872 of record NW_023330106.1, on the reverse strand, counting down.
TTCCCCTCCTGATTCACTAGCACCTCTCAAAAATAAGCTCTAGGGAATCATGAAGTCCATTCGATAATTTCCTACTAAACACCCTAAATTACATATAAGACAGCCACGTTGATATAGATCTACTCAGATTGTCAAGGAATTATTTAACTTAGATTATGAGCAGCTACATTTCCCAGTGCTTCCAGTCTGGGACCTCATTTCTAAGTGTGTGAGTTGGTTCTCCTGTTTCCATAATAACCAATTTAACAATCAGCTTGGCAGTCAACTACTTTAGAGTTAGTTTCATTAATGTTAGCTCTCATCTCATTAATACATGAATCGACTGACACTGTGGGAGTACTTATTTTTCTAATATACTCGTAAAAGGGCTCTGAATTCAAGGTAACAAACCTTCTGGAAGAATTAGCTCAGGCTCTTTTGTTTAAACTCAATCTTTTCCTGGTAGAACCTCAATGTATATTTTAGAATTTTCTTCCAATACTTTAGGACTCACTTAGACTTCTAGTCCTAAGGACGATTTCCTTTTCTTGCTGCAGGGACCTAGAAATGCAACAAAGTTATGAGCCAGAAGTTTTTCAGTTTTTGAATGTCAGCTAAAACTCAAAAACGGAAACAATTAAGAAATTCCAGGAAGTAAATTGGAATACAAAGTGGTCTTCATTTCACAGGACACCCTCTATCGTTAATCCTCACGAGAATGAACACAGAAAGGAAGCTACTCCCTTACTGTATAATGAAAATCGTGATTTTTGGAATGCTTTTTCCCAATCAAAAAGCTCTCGAAACTAGTTCTTTCTCTCTCCTCTTTCCTGGTTTTGAGTAAAAGACCCTCCTTAGTAGATGATCTGGTACATACCGAGCACTGCTGAATGGCTGCACACAAACGTACGACAACATGAACCCAACAAGTACAACCAAACGTCACTCTCCTTTCACGGCGTTTGTCGTTTCTAATGGCTGACTAATATTCCATTGTAAGCTGTAAGACCACACCTTCTTCTGTTGTTGTTGTTGTTGTTGTTTTCTCAACTTTATAGAGGTGGTAGGGGGAGTCAGGGAAGGAAGAGGTGTGGACTTGAAGGTTTTTGATTTTTTAATGCAAATTAATTTATTTTGTGTATGATTCCAGATGAGACGAGAAGGGTGATGGTGCTCATGCCCATACGCCGGCTCCAGGTGAAGTGCTCTAGGCTTCGGGCTCACTCTGCTACCTAAGAAGGTCTTTCTCAGCTTCAGCTCTACACAATGCTGTGACTCAGCACCTTGCGGATTTGGGCATTATGTAAACGTTCACAGACTTGCTGAAGGGAACGGTGCCCTCCATGCTGGTTTCCACCTGGGGGAACACGTCGCCACCTTCAATCCAGGGGGATTTTGAAATGCGGGAATTGGAGTTGTAGGCCAGTAGCAGCCTCACTTCCACCTGGCATGGTTCTATCCAGGCAGTATGGGAGAGGTACACCTGAGTGATAAGCCGGTGGCGCCCTGGGTGGGCCAGGATTCCTCAAGTCTGCCGGCTTAGGATGAATCATCTGAGCCTGGCCATCTGGATAGAAGACCTGGACCTTCACAGCACTCTCAGGGTCCTGCACATGTTCCAGGGTCGCATCGACATCCAGGGCCACAACCAATCCAGACGTAAACCGCAAAGGGTTGCCTGACTCGCCTGCTGGCTCAATGATGGTGGCTGAAGTATGTGGATCTGCTCTGGAAGGGGGAGGTGCAAGGAGGTACTCTGCCTCAGCATGGTCTGTCTAATTTTGACCACTTCCACAGGCTTGGATGTCATGAGTCGGGGCATAAGGTCAAGAAGTTTGTCCACAAAGCTGTCCTGTAGGTGGGGGCAAATCAGCAATAAAACACCTCTGAAAAAAGTCCACTTCCTGTAAAAAGTTTTCACACATCCCAAATAAGGGGTCAACTCCTCGAGTAGTCCGTGCTGTTACTGTAAGTTGCAAGGCTTTGGCCTGCAGCCTCATGGGATGTATAATCACCACCTGTTTCTCCTCCACACCACTGTACATGAACTCCATTTTGTAGGTCTCTTCCATGATCTGTTTTGCTGCTGCGGAGGCCAAGTCACTCTGCTTCAAATATAAAGGGGCAGCCACATTCCACAGCTTTCCTTGCAAGGCCTTGATGAGAAGAAGCTGACACCAAAGATAGGTAGCCGAGAAGTCAGCAACTCCTGCTAGTTCAGACTGAAGTTCTCTAAGTCTTTGCAGATCCCGGATGGTGAACTCCAGCAGCTTCTGGGTTCCCTGAGGGTCCCGGTGCTCTGGAGACTGTACACCCTTTCAGGGCTCTGCTGCAGGAACTGATGGGACGGGTCTTCATGGGGCGCAATACCGGGAGAAACGGCCGATGACACTAGTTCTCTACCTGATAACCTTAAGGCAGGAACAAGATGAGAAAGACTGTCTCGGAGGTAGGCATAATGCCTGAAGGTATGATCTGAGAATAGTGCTGGCATTGTTGGACAGGTTGTAGCAGCATTAAAAATAAGAACCAAAACTGCAATGTAAGCTGGGTCATCCATGTCTGGTTCAGCTGGGTCAAAAAATGGATGGGTGCTCAGGCGCTCTGGCACCAAGGGAAGCACCAGGGTTGGATGCCGACTTCCCAGAAACTTCAAGCACTTCCATATAGAGTCCCTATCAGTAGAGTACTTGGTTAAATTTTTCAGCAGCTCCGCCAGTGCGAGATGAATCCCTTCTTTAGTCGAAACATTAGTACAGCATAAAAGTTCGTGAAGAGCCAGCCTCTCGAATATCTCTGGACGATCCTCTAACACAGCCAGGACACTGCCAAGCTGATCCTCTCGGAGGGTGATATTATTAGAAATTTTTCTCATGCTGTGTATGGACTGCAGACGTACTTCCTCAATTTCATCATTAAACATGTCCACCAGGAAATCAGGGCGGCACTTCTCCGCAAAAGAAGGTGAAGATTGGGCCAGCATGCAGAGAGCCTCCAAAGTAGCAATGCGGACCTCATACATCTCATCTTCCAATCCAGGAACAAAGGCTCCACAAGCTCCTGACTCCATCAAGTTCACAGCTCCTGTATCTATTTCTTCTTTGGGAGCATCACCTCCCCACATTCAGCCACTGGTTAACTCTCCTGACCTGTAAAGTTCCTCGGTACGATCATGTGTAGTGCGTTTTCTCCTGAGATCTGACATGAGCTTCTTGTCGAGCGTCTGCTCCAAGAAGTGAAAACTGACTTGTTCCATCGAGCCCAATAGCTTTGCAGCCTGAACTCGAACCACCCAGGAGCCATCACTGACCATGGGACAAATTGCTCCAAATGCATCATCAACTAAGCGAATTTCTTCATTAGAAGAAGGAATGGGGACAGTGCTTTCAGGATAGAGCTGACTGATAGCCCAGGTAAGTTGGACTGCAGCACTGCGCACTTGTTCACAGTCATCCGACAACAATTTAGAGGCCTGATTATAAATTGCTTGGTGTAATTTCAGTCCTCTTTCATGAAGCTGCAACATGGCTTTTATAGCCGCTCTTCTGACACATGGGTCTTGGTCACTGAAGTAATCCCCTATAATCTTCTGGACATCTCTGAGAGCTAGGCCTTCTCCATCTTTTGTGACACTTGTCTCCAAAGAGCCAAGATTGCCAAGTAATTGCAGGCACTTATTTCTTACACCAGGAGATGTATCTGTGAGGTGCTTGCAGGCTACATCAACTAATCCCATGTGGATAGCTTGATTCTCTGGGAGTTTGGTGCCAATTGCAAGCAAGGTGTCCAACAGTTGAGCAAGGACGTGATGAAACTTTTCATTCTGCAGGATGTTAATGGCATCATCCATAATGCAGTCTGGTGAAAACCCTGCAGTCTTTGATAATAAACCCAACAATGAGGCAATTTTCAGTCTCACAGATGGATCACTCTCCTTGTAACAATGTTCCAAGAGAATCCTGACTACTCCTTCCTCACTTTCTGCTTCAAAAGGCTTTCTGGCAAACTGGAGTAGATACTGCAAAGCATCCGCTGGGGAGGGAGCTTTACAGCGATCTACGTGGAGTGCTGCAGATTTACTTGGTTTTGTCAATCGCAGTTTCTTGGTTGCAATTTCCTCCTGTTGTTGCTGGACCACCTTAGTGAATTCCTCGCACACTCGGTTTCTTTAGGTGAGCCGCCATGACTGCCCGCCACACCACAGCTTCTTAATCCATCATCTTTCGATGGAGACCGAGACTCCTTCCACAGTTTGCCTATTGTGGACATTGCTGCTAGAAACATTGGGGTGCAGCTGTCCCGGCTATTATGCTGAGTGAAAACAGTCAATCGGAAAAGGACAGACATTATATGGTCTCATTCATTTGGGAGATATAAAAATTAGTGAAAGGGAATAAAGGCAAAGCAGAGAAAATGAGTGAAAGTATCAGTGAGGGTGACAAAACAGGAGACACCTAACTCTGGGAAACAAACAAGGGGTAGTGGAAGGGGAAGTGGGTGGAGGGGGTGGGGTGACTGGGTGATGGGCAATGAGGGGGGCTCTTGGCGGGATGAGCACTGGGTGTTGCGCTATATGTGGACAAACTGAACTCCAATAAAAAATTAAAAATTCAAGAAAAAGAAAACGGGCGCTTTATGTAAAATAAGCAAACATTTAACTGATGTATTCAGTAGGTCCAATAAATGGAAATGTATGACACTAAAAAAAAAAAAAAAAAAAAAAAAAAACACCAGGTGAATCTTCAGGCTTCTAAAGAATGTCTTTGTTTTTCAAAAGATATCCGAATGATATAAACAGGAACACCACAAGTACAGAAGGAAAAGCTGCCGGAGGCACCGATATGAACAATTTCCCTACTACATTAAATGCCGTAGATCATTATGAGAAAGATTTAAATGCATCAGTAAATAAGAATCTTTAAGTCTTGGACACAGTTATTTTTTTAACATAAGCAAATAGGCAATAAGGTATTTCAAATGTGAAAAAGTACCTGTACCCACGGCCACCCTGGAAGAAGAGCACGCCAAGGGGCATGCTATCGGGATCCCCCACATGACGGAGCAGCCACCTGCCTCAGTGGAGCAACCGACTTCGGGCACTGAGCAACATCCTAAATGAAATCAAGAGCCCGCCAGAGCTACTACACTGGGGCGAGCTGAAGCTTATGGGCCTGAGCAGTTCGATCCGGGCATGGCAGTTGGTGCTGAGTCCTTGGCCCGAGCCGAGACGCCAGCTGCTGAGGCCAAGCCAATTTACAGGGCAGTCACACGTCTGATTCACTGTCCCGACCTGGAGGAGCCACCTGCACACTTGGCCACCCTGCAAGAAGAGCTCCCCCGGGCACCCACTATCAATGTCCCCGGCATGCCATGCCAAAGGAGTCACCTGCCTCAGTGCAGCAACCAGCTTCGGCCCCTGAGCAACATCATGAACCACGGCAGCAGCCCACCCCAGCTCCATAGGTGGGGCCTGATGAAGCTTCTGGGCCTGCGGTGATCGAGCTGGGCAGGGTTGTCGGTGCTGAGTGCTTGGCCAGAGCGCAGATGGAGCTGCTGAGGCCAAGCCAATGCACCAGGTGGTCACGCCTCTGATTCACTCTCCCGACAAGGAGGACCCACCTGCAATCTTGGCCACCCTTGTGGACATCATGTCCCGGCGCATGCTATCAGGGTCCGCCACATGCCGGAGCGGCCACCCAGCTCAGGGGAGCAACTAGTGTCTGCCCCTGTGCAGTATCCTGAACCACCTCAACAACCGGCCCCAGCTCCTACCTTGGGGACTGCTAAAGCTTCAGAGCCAGAGGTGATCGAGCTGGTCACGGCTCGAGCCGAGAAGCCAGCTGCTGAGACCAAACCAATGCACGTGGTGGTAACACCTCTGACTCACTGTTCCGACATGCAAGAGCTACCTGTACCCAAGGTCACCCTGGAGGAAGAGCACGCCCAGGTGCATGCTATCGGGTTCCCGCACATGCCGGAGCAGCCACCTGCCTCAGTGGAGCGAACGTCTCTGGCCACTGAGCTACATCCTGAACCAAAACAAGAGCCCGCCACAAAGACTACAGTGAGGCCACCTGAAGCTTCTGGAGATGGAATACTTCCAAACTCGTTCTATGAGGCCAGCATCACCTGAAGTCCAGAAGCAGACAAAGACCCCACCCCACCAAAAAGGAGTGTTATAGACCGATGTCCCCGATGAACACGGATGCAAACGTTCTCAACAAGATACGAGTGAATAGCATCCAATGGTACATTGAAAAGTTACTCACCGTGACCAGGTGGCATTTATCCCCGGGACGCAAGACTGGTTCAACACTCGGCAAACACTCCGTGTGACTGATCAGATCTGCAAGAGAAAAAACAAGAACCAGAAGATCCTCTCAACAGATGCAGAGAAAGCATTTGACAAAATACGGCATCCATTCCTGATCCAAATGCTTCAGAGTACAGGCAAAGAGGGAACGTTCCCCAGCATCTCCAGAGCCATCGATGGAAAGGAAAACCCACGGCATGGCCTCAGCAATCAAGCGACAGAAAGAAATAAAAGGCATTCACATCGGCAAAGAAGTAGTCAAACTCTCCCTCTTCCAATGACATGATAGAGTACCTGGAAAACCCAAAAGACTCCACCCCAAGATTGCCAGAAATCATACAGCAAATTTGGCAGCGTGGCAGGATACCCAATCAATGCCCAGAAATCACTGGCCTCTCTATACGCCAACGATGAGACTGAAGAAAGAGAAATGAAGGAGTCGGTCCCAGTGACAATTGCACCCAAAAGCATGAGATACCTAGCAATACACCTAACCAGAGAGATAAAGGATCTCTACCCGACAAACCACGGAACACGTCTGAAAGAAATTGAGGAAGACACAAAGAGATGGAAAACCATTCCGTGCTCCTGGATTGGAAGAATTCATATATATTTGGGAAAATGTCCACGTGACCCAGGGCAATTTACACATCGAACGCGATCCCTATCATCAGAAATACCACGGGCTCTCTTCAGAGAGCTGGAACAAATCATCGGAAGATTCGTGTGGAATCATCAGAAAAGACCCCGAATGCCCAGGGCAATATGAGAAAAGAAAACCACAGCTGGCGGCATCACAATGCCGGACTTCAGGTCGTGCTACAAAGCTGTGCTCATCAAGACGGTGTGGTACTGGCACAAAAAACAGACACACAGATCAATGGGACAGAAGAGACAAATCCAGAAGTGGACCCTCAACTCAACCGTCAAGACCGTACATTCGACCAAGCAGGAAAGACCATCCGCTGAAAAAAAGACAGTCTCTTCACTAAAGGCTGCTGGGCACGTTGGACAGCCACACGCAGAGGAGTGAAACTGGACCGTTCTCTCACACCACCGGACACAAAGAGAAACTCAAAATGGATGAAAGATCTAAATGGGAGACAAGATTCCATCAAACTCCTAGGGGAGAACACAGGCAACAACACCCTCCTTGAAGTGGGCCACAGCAACTTCTTGCAAGATACATCCATGAAGGCCAGGGAAACAGAGCCAAAACGAATCACTGGGACTTCGTCAATATGAGAAGCTTCCACAGAGCAAAAGAAACGCTCAAGAAAACTAAAAGACAAACCTCCAGAATGGAAGAAGATATGTGCAAATGACCCGTCCGATAAAGGGCCAGTTATCCAAGATCTCTAAAGAACTTATTCAACTCAACAGCAAAGAAACCAAGAGTGCCACCCTGAAATGGGCAAAAGACATGAACAGAAACGTCACACAGGAAGACACAGACGTGGCCAACAAGCACACGAGACGATGCTCTGCATCGCCGGCCGGCAGGGAAATACAGAGCAAAAGCACAATGAGATACCACCTCACACCGGTGAGAATGGGGAACAAGAACCAGACAGGACACAACATATGTTGGAGAGGATGTGGAGAAAGGGGAATGCTTTCAAAATTCAAAAGTTTCAGAAATTGCCATACTCACCTGATAGGGACCAAGGGGGGGGCGGGGCGGGCGTGCTCCTGGCGAGCCTGGGGAGCTTGAGAATGGGGGAAGGGGAGAAGTGGGGAAGGGGCTGAAGGGGGGAGGGGGAAGGGGGTCAGGGGTGGAGGGGGAAAGGGGAGCAGCGGGGAGGAGGAAGAGCCAAGGGCCTTGGGGGCGCTGCTTGAGCCCAGACACCCAGGCCCTCAAGCCACCGCCCCAAAGCCGTGCCCTGACGCTGGACGGTGCCTGCATCCAAACCCCTCTGAGCGTACGCGGATGGGCTCGGCACCCTCCCTGAGCCCCGGTGGAGGGGCCTCGCATCCTCTCTGAGCCGCCCGGAGGAGACCTGACCCGTAGGAGGCCACACCGCCAGCCCCCTCCGCGAACAGGTCCCACCACTCCTCCCCCGCGCAGCCCTTTGTCTCTCGGTCTCTCCCTCCCTGTCTCTGGGTTTGTCCCTCCCTTTATGTCTCTCCCTCCCTATCTCTGGGTCTCCCTCCCTATCTCTCCCACGCTGTCTAGATCTCACCCTCCTTGTCTCTGTGTCTCCCTCTCTGTGTCTTGGTCTCTCCCTCCCAGTCTCCCCGCATCTCCCTACCTGTTTCCCTGTCTTTCTGTCTCTGCCTCACGGTCTCTCTCTCTCTCCATCCCCTCTGTCTCTCTGACTCTCTTTCCTGTGTCTGTGTCTGTCTCTCCCCGCCACCCCATCTTGGTCTCTCCTCCCTGTCTGGCTCTGTCCCTCCCTCTCTCTGAGTCTCGCTCCCTGTCTCGCTGGCTCTCCCCAGTGTGTGTCTCTGTCTCTCTCCCCATCTCTATCTCTCTGCCAGTCTCTCTGTGTCTCCCTCCGTGTCTCTCACTCCCTGTCCTTCGGTCTCTCCCTCCCTATCTCGTTCTCTCTCCATCCATTCTCTGTGTCTCCCTCACTGTGTCTCGGTCTCCCTTCCCGTCTCTGGGTCTCACTGTCTCTACCTTCCTCACTGTCTCTCGGTGTGTCCCTCCCTGTCTCTAGGGGTCTCCCTCACTGTCTCTGTCTCTCCCTCCCTGTCTCTTGGACTCTACTTCCGTGTCTGTCCCTCCCTCCCTCCCTCCTTCCCTCCTTCCCTCCTTCAATCCCTCCCTCGGTCTCCCTCCTCGTCTCGGTCTCTCCCTCGCCATCTCTATGTCTCTCCCTCGCTGTCTCTCCCCCATCCCGATCTCTCCCTCCCTGTCTGTGTCCCCCTGCCTGTGTCTCTCTTTCTCTCCTTCCCTCTCCACATTAATGAAAGAAAGGACAGGGGCCGGAGCATTCTCTCAATAGACGCAGAAAAAGCATTTGACGAAATGGAACGTCCTTTCATGATAAAAACCTTCCGCCAGGCATGGATACCGGGAACAAACCTCAATTATCATAAAAGCCATCTACCAAAGACCCAGGGGGAACGTCCTCTTCATTGGGAAAATCCTGGAGCTTTTACCTTACGGTCAGGAACACGACAGGGTGTCAGTAGTAGCGGTCCCAGCTTTCGTAGTGAGATTCCGAAACAGAGAGAAAAGGCATCCCGATCAGCCAAGAAGTCAAACTCTCACCTTTCACAGAGGACATGACACTCCATGTGGGAAACCTGAAAGAGTCACTAGATCGTACTTAAAGGATCTGTCCAACAAGACGACCTAACAATCATGGATATCTATGCCCCAAATGTGGGAGCTGCCAAGGATATCAAGTAATTAGTAACCAAAGTTAAGACATACTTAGGTAGTAATAAGACACTTTGACTTGGAGACTCGAATACGGCGCTTTCTACAATGGATAGATCTTCCAGACACAACATCTCCAAAGAAACAAGCGCATGAAAGGATGCAGTGTACCACAAGGATCTCACAGATATTTACAGAACTTTACATCCAAATGCAACTGAATTCACATTCTTTTCAAGTGCACACGGAACCTTCTCCAGAACAGACCACATCCTGGGCCACAAATCAGGTCGTGACCTATACCAAAACACTGGGATCGACCCCTGCATATTTTTGGACCACGATGTTTTGAAACTAGAACTCAACCACTCAACCACAAGAAGAAGTCTGGGAGGATTTCAAACACGTGCAGGTTAACGACCATCCTGATAAAAGTTCAAAGGGTCAACCAGGAAATGACAGAAGACTTAGAAAGATTCACGGAAACCAATGAGAATGAAGATAACAACCAACCGTCCAAAATCTTTAGGACACGGCAAAAGCGGTCCCGAGGGGCAAATACATCGCAATGCAAGCGTCCATCCAAACGTTGGAAAGAACTCAAATACACAAGCTAACCTTGCACCTAAAGAAGCTGGAGAAGGAACGGCAAATGAAACCTTCACCCAGCAGAAGATGACGGTTAATAAAAATTCGAGCAGAACTCCATGAAATAGAGAGCAGAGGAACTGGGGAAACACATCCACCAAACCAGGACGTGGATCTTTGAAGGAACCAGTAAGAGAAAGAAAAACCATTAAGCCAGCCTTATAAAAACAAGAGAGAAAAGACTCCATTTAATAAAATCATGAATGAGAAACGAGAGATCACCATCACCACCAAGGAAATACAAACGATCTTAAAAACTCATCCTGAGCAGCTGTACACCAGTAAATTGTGCAATCGAGAAAAAACGGACGCATTTCCGGAAAACCACAAACTACCAAAACCGGAACAGGAAGACACAGAAAACCCGAACAGGCCAATATCCAGGGAGGAAACTGAAGCAGTCATCATCAAAGACCTCCCGAGACACAAAAGCCCAGGGCCGGATGGCTTCCCTGGGGAATGCTATCAAACGTTTAAAGAAGAAACCGTACCTATTTCTACTCAAGCGGTTCCGAAAGATAGACAAGAGATGGAATGCTTCCAAACTCGTTCTTGGAGGCCAGCATCACCTTATGTCCAAAAGCAGACAAAGACTCCACTCCACCCAAAAGGAGAATTATACTGCGATGTCCCGATGAACACGGATGCAAACGTCCTCAACGAGATACAAGCCAACAGTATCCAACGGTACATTGAGAAGTTACTCACCGTGACCAGGTGGCATTTATCCCCGGGACGCAAGGCGGGTTCAACACTCGGCAAGCACTCCGTGTGACTGATCAGATCTGCAAGAGAAAAAACAAGAACCAGATGATACTCTCAAGAGACGCAGAGAAAGCATTTGACAAAATCCATTCCTGATCCAAACGCTTCAGAGTATAGAGATAGAGGGAAACTCCCTCAGCATCTTCAAAGCCATCTTCGACAAGCCCCTGCCAAATTATCATTCCCAATGGGGAAACACCGGGAGCCTTTCCCCGAAGACCAGGCATGAGACGGGGATGTCCACTCTCACCGTTGCTATTCTCAACATAGTATGAGACGCCATGGCCTCAGCAATCAGGCAACGAGAAGAAATAAAAGGCATTCAAACCCACAAAGGAAAATCAAACTCTCCCTCTTCACCGATGACATGATACCGTACCGAGAAAACCCAAAAGACTCCACCCCAAGATTGCTGGAACTCCTACAGCAAGTTCGGCAGTGTGGCGGGATACAAACTCAGGGCCCAGAAACCAGTGGCCTTTCTGTACGTGAACAATAAGACCGAGGAAAGGGTCATCGAGGAAGGGGTCAATCCCATTTATACAACCGCAGCACCCAAAAAAAAGCATGAGCTACCTAGAAAGAAACCTAACCAAAGGGGTAAAGGATCTCTACCCGAAACATTGCAGCACATGTCTGAAAGAAACTGAGGAAGACACAAAGAGATGGAAAAAGGTTCCATGCTCCTGGGTTGGAAGAAGTAATATCGGGGAAAATGTCAACATGACCCAGGGCAATTTACACAACTAGTGCAAAATCTGTCAGAAATACCACGGACTCTCTTCAGAGAGCTGGAACAAATCATCTGAAGACTTGTGTGGAATCAGAAAAGACCCCAAACAGCCACGGGAATAGTAGCCAAGAAACCCACTGCGGGGGGGAGGGGGGGGGTCGGTGAGCAGCACAATGCCCGATTTCAGGGTGTGCCACAAAGCTGTGACCATCAGGACGGTGTGGTACTGGCACAAAAACGGACACATGGATCAATGGAACAGGGGAGAGCATCCAGAAGTGGACCCTCAACTCTACGGGCAACTAAGATTCGGCCAGGCAGGAAAGACCATCCACGGGGGAAAAAAAGACAGTCTCTTCCATAAAGGCTTCTGGGAACACTGGACAGCCACATGCAGAGGAATGAAACTGGACCATTCCTCTCACACCAAACACAAGGATAAACTCAAAACGCACGAAGGATGTAAATGTGAGACAAGATTCCACCAACACCCTCCGGGAGAACACAGGCAACAACAGCCTTCTTGAACTGGGCCACAGCAACTTCTTGCAAATGACATCAGCCACGAAAGCCAGAGAAACAAGAGCGAAATGGACCGCTGGGACTTCATCAAGATGAGCCGCTTCCAAATGGACGCATTCCTGGAAAGCCACAAACTACCAAAACTGGAACAGGAAGAAATAGAAAACCTGAACAGGCCAATAACCAGGGAGGAAATTGAAGCAGTCATCAAAAACCTCCCAAGACACAAGAGTCCAGGGCCAGATGGCTTCCCAGGAGAATTTTATCAAACGTTTAAAGAAGAAATCATACCTATTCTCCTAAAGCTGTTTGGAAAGATAGAAAGAGATGGAGTACTTCCAAATTCGTTCTATGAAGCCAGCATCACCTTAATTCCAAAGCCAGACAAAGACCCCGCCAAAAAGGAGAATTACAGACCAATATCCCTGATGAACATGGATGCAAAAATTCTCAACAAGATACTGGCCAATAGGATCCAACAGTACATTAAGAAAATTATTCACCGTGACCAAGTAGGATTTATCCCTGGGACACAAGGCTGGTTCAACACCCGTAAAACAATCAATGTGATTCATCATATCAGCAAGAGAAAAACCAAGAACCATATGATCCTCTCATTGGATGCAGAGAAAGCATTTGACAAAATACAGCATCCATTCCTGATTAAAACTCTTCAGAGTGTAGGGATAGAGGGAACATTCCTCGACATCTTAAAAGCCATCTATGAAAAGCCCACAGCAAATATCATTCTCAATGGGGAAGCACTGGGAGCCTTTCCCCTAAGATCAGGAACAAGACAGGGATGTCCACTCTCACCACTGCTATTCAACATAGTACTGGAAGTCCTAGCCTCAGCAATCAGACAACAAAAAGACATTAAAGGCATTCAAATTGGCAAAGAAGAAGTCAAACTCTCCCTCTTTGCCGATGACATGATACTCTACATAGAAAACCCAAAAATCTCCACCCCAAGATTGCTAGAACTCATACAGCAATTCGGTAGCGTGGCAGGATACAAAATCAATGCCCAGAAGTCAGTGGCATTTCTATACACTAACAATGAGACTGAAGAAAGAGAAATTAAGGAGTCAATCCCATTTACAATTGCACCCAAAAGCATAAGATACCTAGGAATAAACCTCACCAAAGATGTAAAGGATCTATACCCTCAAAACTATAGAACACTTCTGAAAGAAATTGAGGAAGACACAAAGAGATGGAAAAATATTCCATGCTCATGGATTGGCAGAATTAATATTGTGAAAATGTCAATGTTACCCAGGGCAATATACACGTTTAATGCAATCCCTATCAAAATACCATGGACTTTCTTCAGAGAGTTAGAACAAATTATTTTAAGATTTGTGTGGAATCAGAAAAGACCCCGAATAGCCAGGGGAATTTTAAAAAAGAAAACCATATCTGGGGGCATCACAATGCCAGATTTCAGGTTGTACTACAAAGCTGTGGTCATCAAGACAGTGTGGTACTGGCACAAAAACAGACACATAGATCAGTGGAACAGAATAGAGAATCCAGAAGTGGACCCTGAACTTTATGGGCAACTAATATTCGATAAAGGAGGAAAGACTATCCATTGGAAGAAAGACAATCTCTTCAATAAATGGTGCTGGGAAAATTGGACATCCACATGCAGAAGAATGAAACTAGACCACTCTCTTTCACCATACACAAAGATAAACTCAAAATGGATGAAAGATCTAAATGTGAGACAAGATTCCATCAAAATCCTAGAGAAGAACACAGGCAACACCCTTTTTGAACTCGGCCATAGTAACTTCTTGCAAGATACATCCACAAAGGCAAAAGAAACAAAAGCAAAAATGAACTATTGGGACTTCATCAAGATAAGAAGCTTTTGCACAGCAAAGGATACAGTCAACAAAACTCAAAGACAACCTACAGAATGGGAGAAAATATTTGCAAATGACATATCAGATAAAGGGCTAGTTTCCAAGATCTATAAAGAACTTATTAAACTCAACACCAAAGAAACAAACAATCCAATCATGAAATGGGCAAAAGACATGAACAGAAATCTCACAGAGGAAGACATAGACATGGCCAACATGCACATGAGAAAATGCTCTGCATCACTTGCCATCAGGGAAATACAAATCAAAACTACAATGAGATACCACCTCACACCAGTGAGAATGGGGAAAATTAACAAGGCAGGAAACAACAAATGTTGGAGAGGATGCGGAGAAAAGGGAACCCTCTTACACTGTTGGTGGGAATGTGAACTGGTGCAGCCACTCTGGAAAACTGTGTGGAGGTTCCTCAAACAGTTAAAAATATACCTGCCCTACGACCCAGCAATTGCACTGTTGGGGATTTACCCCAAAGATACAAATGCAATGAAACGCCGGGACACCTGCACCCCGATGTTTCTAGCAGCAATGGCCACGATAGCCAAACTGTGGAAGGAGCCTCGGTGTCCAACGAAAGATGAATGGATAAAGAAGATGTGGTTTATGTATACAATGGAATATTACTCAGCTATTAGAAATGACAAATACCCACCATTTGCTTCAACGTGGATGGAACTGGAGGGTATTATGCTGAGTGAAGTAAGTCAGTCGGAGAAGGACAAACATTATATGTTCTCATTCATTTGGGGAATATAAATAATAGTGAAAGGGAAAATAAGGGAAGGGAGAAGAAATGTGTGGGAAATATCAGAAAGGGAGACAGAACGTAAAGACTGCTAACTCTGGGAAACGAACTAGGGGTGGTAGAAGGGGAGGAGGGCGGGGGGTGGGAGTGAATGGGTGACGGGCACTGGGTATTATTCTGTATGTTAGTAAATTGAACACCAATACAAAAAAAAAAAAAAAAAAAAAAAGATGAGCCGCTTCCGCACAGCAAAAGAAAAACACAACAAAACTCAAAGACACCCTCCAGACTGGGAGAAGAGACGTGCAAATGACGCATCAGATAAAGGGCCAGCATCCAAGATCGCTGAAGAACCTCTGCAACTCTACAGCAGAGACCAACAATCCAATCCAAAAATGGGCAAAAGACACGAACAGAAAAGTCACGGAGGAAGACCTAGACGTACATGGCCAACAAGCACGCGAGACAATGCTCTGCATCACTGGCCATCAGGGAAATACAGATCAAAACCACAATGAGAAACCACCTCACAGCGGTGAGAACATTAACAAGACAGGAAATACCAAGTGTTGGACAGGATGCGCAGAAAGGGGAACGCTTTCAAAATGCAAAACTTTCAGAGGTAGCCGTACTCACCTAATATGAACCAGGGCGGGGGGCGGGCTCCCGGCCAGGCTGGGGCACTTAGGGAGGGACCTGAGAGCGGGGAGTGGGGAGGGTGGCGGGGGGCGGAGGAAGAGCCAGGGCCTTGGGGGGGCTCCTGGGGCCCAGCAGCCCAGGCCCTCAAGCCACCGGTGCCTGCACCCTAACCCCTCTGAGCGCGCGCGCAGGGTCTCCGCGGCACCCTCCCTGGGCCCCGGGCAGGGGCCCCGCACCCTCCCTGAGCCGCCTGGAGGAGGCCCGGCCTGACCTGGAGGAGGCCCCGCCTGACCTGGAGGAGGCCCCGCCGCCACCCCCTCCGCCAACAGGTCCCGCCCCCCCCCCCCCCCCCCCCCCCCCCCCCCCCCCCCCCCCCGCGCAGCCCTCTGCCCCGCACCCTGGCGGCCCAAAGGGTGTGGGTGTCGGCCCGGCTCGCCACGGTGGTGCCTCCGTGCGGCCCCCGAGGCCCGCTGTCCCCCGCGCGGTCCCTCCCGGGCACCCGCCGCCCACACGCGAGGGCCAGATGCCTCTCGCACAGCCACCCCGGGGCCCCTCACGCCTCCCGGGGCCCACGCCGACCTGCGCGCCCGTGGCCGGAGCTCGCAGCGCCGGGAACCGCGGGCCTGGAGCCGCGCAACCTCCTGCCACGGCCGCGGCGGGTCGGGTCGGGTCGGGTCGGGGTCGCCGCCTCTGCGCCCAGCTCCCCCCGCGGCCACGCCCGGGCCCCCTTCGGGTCAGCTGGGGGCAGCCCGGGGCAAGCTCCGGCCGCCCCCCCGCCCCCCCCCCCACGGAGGCCCGCCCCCCGCGGAGCCTAGAGGGGACCCGAGACCGCCTCTGCCTCCGCCCGCTAGTCTGGTCGGGGCCCCGGGGCGCAGGGGTCCGAGGCCTTGCGCCCCCGGCTCAGTCCCGAGGGACTCCTGCTCAGAGAGGCACGAAGCCTCTCTCGGGCTCTGTCTCTCCCTCCCTGTCTGGGGTCGGGCCCTGTCTCCCTCCCAGTCTCTCTGCCTCTGCCTCCCTCCCTCACTATCTCGGCCAGTCCCTCCCTGTCTCTGTGTCTACCTCCTTGTCTCTCGGTCTCTCACTTGTTTCCCTCCTTGTTTCATTATCTCCATCCCGTCTCTGTCTCTCCCTCACTGTCTCTTGGTCTGTCTGTCCCTCCCTCCCTGTCTCTGGATCCCTCCTTCCCTGTCCTGTGTCTCTGCCCCTGTCTTGGTCTCTCACCCCCGTCCTCTCAGTCGCTCCTCCCTGTCTCCATCTCTCTCTCCCTCCCTGTCTCTCGGTCTCCCCCTCACTTTCTGTCTCCCCACCCATCTCTATCTCTCCCTCCCTCCCTGTCTCTGTCCATTCCTCCACTTCTGTCTCTCCTTCCCTGCCTCGGTCTGTCCCTCCCTGTCTCTCCCCACCCGTCTCCACCTGTCCCTCCCTGTGTGTCTCCATCCCTGTCTCTGTCTATCCCTCCCTGGCTCTCTCGCCCTGTCTCTCGGTCTCTCCTCTCCCTTACTGTGTCTGGGTCTCCCTCCCTGGCTCTGGCTCTCACTCCCTGTCTCTTGGTCTCTCCCTCCCTGTCTCTGGGTCTCCCTCCCTCTCTGTCTCTCCCACGCTGTCTAGATCTCACCCTCCTTGTCTCTGTGTCTCCCTCTCTGTGTCTCGGTCTCTCCCTCCCAGTCTCTCGGCGTCTCCCTACCTGTTTCCCTGCCTCTCCCTCCCTGTCTTTCAGTCTCTGCCTCACCGTCTGTCTCTCCATCCCTGTCTGACTCTCCTTCCCTGTGTCTCTCTCTCCCTGCCGCCATCATAGGTAAAGATCACTTTTAAACATCAGGTAGTTGTGGCATCATAGAGGTCACAAATATATGCCTTTGGGAAAAAATGGGAAGAGTAAAAAAAAAAACAAAAAACAAAAAAACAAAAAAACAAAACAACCTCTTGATGTTATTATGCCTTAAATGCAGTAAGCTTTAAGCAACATAAAATATAGCACTTTAAAAAAGTTAACTTGGAAGTGAACATGATAACCCCTGACAAACCATGTAGAGAACTCAAGAGTAGCTCCAGGGAAATAGTAATGTAGAAGATAACCAGTTTTATTAATTTTTCATAAAATGCATTACAGTAATTTACATAATGTGGTTTAAAAGTGCAAGGTCAAATAATTAGGGATGCCAGCATTAGAAAAAAAAAAGGGGGGGGAACACAGTTAATGATTCTGTTGGATTTCCTTTGTATATAATGCACTCTTCGGGACTGTGGTACAGTGTAACATTAAATGAAATGGTCAGAATTGTCACTCTTATCTTGTTCCTAAACTCCATCTAAAGACTTTGAATATTCTGGGCAGCCCAGGTGGCTCAACACTTTAGCGCCGCCTTTGACCCAGGGTGTGATCCTGGAGTCCCACGTCCCTGGAGCCTGCTTCTCCCTCTGCCTGTGTCTCTGCCTCTCTCTGTCTCTCATGAATAAATAAATAAAATCTTTAAAGAAAATAAAGACTTTCAATATTCTGTTATGATGTTTTCTAGGTCTCTTTACAGATAACCTTATCAGGTTTAGGAAATTTATTTAATTCCTAGTTTGCTAAGATAAGATCTTCTACCACACGTACATGTATATATATATACATAGATATATATTTTTTACAGAATGTTGCTTCTGTCTCTATTGAAATGGTCATGTAATTTTTCCTTTATTCTTTTAATATGATGAATTACAGGAATGATTTTCAAATGTTAGATGAACTCAGTATACCTAAAACAAAGCCAACTAGGTTGCAATTATATTGTCCAAAAATCAAAATACTACTGGATTTGGTTTCCTATTTTATTTCTTAGAATGTTCATTCATTTCATGGACGAGACTAGTCATTTTTTTATTCCTCATAAAACAAGTTGGAGAGAATACATTCTTTCATCATTCTCTGGACAAGGCTGCATTAATTTAAGGTGTTATTTTTACCTCCCCTATGTTGTTGATTCATCCATTGAGTCATCTGGGTCTGTAGTTTTCTTTGTGAGGAATTTACAAATCATGAATTTACATTAAAGGACTATTCTGGCTTTCTAGCTTACCTTATGCTAGTTTCAGTAAATTGTATTTTCTAAGAATTATTCTCTTTCAAGTAAAAATTTTCAAATCAATTGACAGATATTCTTTTCATAATTTTAAGTGCTGTTAGAGGATGTACTGATGCTCCTCCTTTTAGCTCCTGGCATTGGTCGGGTGGGTCAGCTCTCAGTCACTCATAAAGGGATTTGTCAATTTACCAATCTTTTGAATGATTTGATTTTTGACATTATCTGCTTCATTAATGTCTGCATATGCTCATGGTGTCCTTTTCCCCACTTGAGGTTTATTCACTGATTTTTCTAATTTGAGATAAAGGTTTGATACATTGACTTTTTTTATTCTTGCTGTCTAATATATACATTTCATGATCTATAGATCTTCCTTTACAATATATTTAGGATATTATTTCTAATATTCAGATAAAAGTATATTCTAATATCCACTGGGATTTCTTCTTCAATGCTTTATTTACATTTATTTCTAACTGCTTATTTTGAAATAACTTTGAAGTTAAATCTGCCATGGTACAGAGAGGTATATCTTTACACAGCTTAGTTTTTTAAATAGACTCATCATAGCTCTTTAACACCGTAATAATAATCAGTATGCATTTTCTAAACACAGGGCATTGTTATGCAACCATATTGTAACGATTAAGAAAATGGACACGGAGATCATTCTCTCACCTTCTCTACACACCATATACCAGTTATACCATTTGTTTCAGTCCTCTAAATCATTTTCCCCTTCTAGTCCAGGCTGCAGTATAGGATCATGCTTTGCTGCATATAGCTTTCATATGAATTTCAGGTCTTCATTTTCAAGTATATGGAGAATTTTCTCCACCTATTATCTTCTAGATTTAACTGCATTGAGTTTACACCAAGACTTAATAGCATTTTAACCCTCTGAAATTTAAGACTGCCCTAACATAAGGTCAATTAATTTTTTTTTCATGTTTGAAAAGAATGCACATTATTATTGGGTGCAGTGTTCCTTAATGTCCACATAGTCTTTAGGTTATTTGAATCTTGGAGGGATATCCTGATTTTTAAATCTGCTTGTTTTGTCAATTATTGAAAATGTCAACATTTCCCACTCTATGGATTGGTCCATTCTAAGTTCTGTTACTTTTTGTTATATATTTTAAGGCTATGGGAATACATATTTAGAACTGCTCTATCTTTTAAATGAAGAGACCCCTCTATTGGATAAAGTGTCCCTCTTTATCTCAAGGCACTTTGATATAACAGCTTGCCTCTGATTAGTGTTATGTGGTGTATCTTTTTCCATTATTCTTTCTACATACTTAGGTTTTAGGTGCTCCTCTTATAAAAAGCAAATGGCAGATTTTCTATTCTCTTTCTTATCCAGGCCAAAAATCTTTTAATTTGGAACATTTTACCCATTTCCAGTTATAATTACAAATATATTTACAGATTTACCAACTTACCAAGTCCTTATTAAATCCCATCTGTTCTTTGTTTTTCTTTTTTGGCCTGTTTTTAGACTGCCTAATGATTCCACTTCCCCTCCCTGTTAACTCTGATAATCCTAGACACTTCTACTATTCTTTTAGTAATTACTCTAGGCATTACAAAATACAGATCTACACTTACTATCTAATACTAATTTGTACTTTTTTATCATCTTCTACGACTATCCATGAGTCTTACAACACAAACTCCATATTCTCCCAAAACATCTATTGTGTAATATACAAAAAACACTGTAAGACAAAATTTTTGTTTCCTAAGTCAACATTTATTTAGATTTACTCATACTTACCATTTTAATTGCTCTTCATTCCACCATTCATTAACTACCATTTCTCTTTTGCCTAGGTATACTGTAGTGAGGGTTACTGGGAATATATTATCCCAGTTTATTTTATCTGAAATGTCTTTCATTAATCTTCATTTTTAAAAAATGTTCAGAGTATAGAATTTTACTTTTGTAATTATTTTCTTTCTGTATTTTAAAAATATTTCTTTTTTTATCCTGCTGGAGTTTTATGGCTTCCTAAATATGGGCTAGACATCTTTCTTCAATATTACCACATTCTAAGCCATTATGTTATGTCTTTAAATGTTGCTGCCTTCCCATTCCCTCTCTTCTCCTTCTTGGCCCCAGTTACACCCGGTATTACTTCCACTTTCTATCTTTTTGTTTACCGTGCTTCATTCTGGGTACTTTCTTACTTTCCTTCTAGTTCATTAATTCTCTTTTCCAGCTACATCAAATCTGTTACAGCCACTAATGAGTTAGTTTCAGTTATGGTAATTTTCAGCTCTGGACTTTCCATCTCATTCTTTTTTATAGTTTTCATTTCTCCACCCACATTTCCATTTTGTCTCTTCAATATAAAAAGAGGTAGCCCTAAGGGTCTTTTTATATTATTTATTGTATCTGCCAGGTTTTGTTCATGTTGTCGAATCTCCTAGAATACTTGATTACTTCTAATTATGTGTTGGACCATTTTGCAAAGTTCATTACTGAATAAATCTGAGACACAGGATGATGTTTTTTCTCTTCAGGAAGGATTTATATTTAATTCTACCAGGTACATCTTGGGGCACCAGTATTATTTCAATTTACTTCATCTTTGGGTCCTGAAGAATTTGATGTTGAGGCTTCAGTCCCAGTCATGAACTATTTAGTACCAAATTCATCTTTACTTAAACAGTGTAGACTTTCAGAATTCCAAATCAAGGCAAGGAGGAGGAACCTTCAATCCCTGTAATCCCTATCTTCTCATTCTCAGCCCTGTGGCCTATCAGAAGTCCTGGTAAATGCATCAAAGAGGGAAAAAAGCTATTATTTTCTCTCCCCACTCCAATCTGGCCTCGTAATTCTTTACTACTAAGCTCTAGATTTTTTATCAATGACTTCTGTATTTTGTCCAGGTATTCTGGTTATCCTCACTGGTATGGTTTGGTACAAATTGTCTAGTCTGCCATTACTGGGACCTTGGATCATTTTTTCCCTTTTTCTTTTCTTTTTTAGTTTTTATTTAAATTCCAGTTAGTTAATATATGGTGTATCAGTTTTAGTTGTATAATTTAGTGATTCAACACTTAAATACAACACCCAGTGCTCATCACACCAAATGCAAACCTATCATCTATTTAACCCATCCCCTCACCCACCTCTCTGGTAACCAATCATCAGCTTCTGAGCCTAGACCATTTTAATCTATTTTGTTTATATTAATCAGAATCTTACTATTTAAATAAATCAGTGGCTGCTGACTCAAATGCCTATGGGAGGTCAGATTTAAAAATAAGCTTCTGCAAAAAAAAATAAATAATAAGCTTCTGCAGGAATTATGATGAATTGGGAAACCCGTGCCTCATTCTACAGAACACTGAAGTGAATTCCACTCAATGCTGACATGAATATGGGGCTAACAAGTTCCATTTTCTCAAAAACCCAAAGACCCAAATTTTTTTTCTGAAGGTAAAATCTCCTCACTTTACAACACTGGCAACAAATTCCATTTATTTTCAAATAGTGTGCAGGCCAGTGGTTCTCAATTCAGGGTGATTTTGTTCTGCAGGGCATTTGGCAACATCTGGAGACATTTTCGGTTGTCACAACTGGGATGATGTCACTGGAATCCAGTGAATACAGGTCAAAAATGAACCTAAGCACCATACAATGAACCTGAAGCAACCCCCAGCCAACAAGTATCAACAGTGCCCAAGTTGAAAAATCCTGGAACAAGCCAACATACTGCTGGCCAAAAAAACTTTATTTGTTGACTGCCATTTGGCTGGGGTTCCAGCAGTCCTCTATTCCTCATATAGCTTATTATAAATGTGGGTCTATAATTAAAGATGTCAGTACCTATGCTCTTTATGCTCTAATAACTGGCAGTCCCGGCATGCCAGTTTGACACATGTTTCACAGTAAAGTTTTACTGTTCCTTCTTATGAAAAGGACAAAACACTGGTTGCTGGCTGGTCACACCCACTGCCTCTGTAGAAAATAATGGCAGGCCAGGGATCCCTGGGTGGCGCAGCGGTTTAGCACCTGCCTTTAGCCCAGGGCTCGATCCTGGAGACCTGGGATCGAATCCCACATTGGGCTCCCGGTGCATGGGGCCTGCTTCTCCCTCTGCCTATGTCTCTGCCTCTCTCTCTCTGTGTGTGACTATCATAAATAAATAAAAATTAAAAAAAAAGAAAATAATGGCAGGCCAAAAGAAGAAAATTAATGTAAGTGAATACTACATAATTATTAAATTGTTTTAAATTTGAATCCATTGAGATATAAAAGAGCTATAAACAGTTCCACCAACACCATCACTACTACTAGGCTTTATACATATTAAAATAGCATTGTACGGTGACAGATGGTAGCTACACCTGTGGTAAGCAGAGCATAATGTATAAACTTGTCAAATCACTATGTTGCACATCTAAAACTTATGTAACATTGTGTGTCAACTATACTTTCAATTAAAAAAAGAAAAAATATATTAAGTATTCTCAGCATTTTAGAAGGAAAACATAAATAAGTTTTTCTCTCCAGAAATTCAAATTAACCCAGGAGAAAAAGAAAAGTATGTAGTTAAAAATATGCTTTCTGTAAATCTGTAATTAATAAGTCTTTTTTTTTTTTTTTGTAATTAAGAAGTCTTAAGAAAATAGCCCAGGTTAAGTGAGTGTGAACCAACTAGATGTTTTCTACTTCAAATATGGGAGAAGACGGTTTTAAGTGGAATTCAGAAATATCTAATAAAAATGTATAAAGAATGTGTTGAAAAACTTATTTTCCCACTTTTGTAAAAATCCTTCCAGAGTATACCCATTAACACAGAAATAATCATAAAGTTTTCACTACATACTATTGTCCTCCATGTAACTTTAATATTCTTTCTTTCTTAAGAAAGAAAGCAGGGTTGGGGGGTAGAAGGAGGGAGAAACACAATCTCAAGCAGACTCCATGACCAGCATGGAGCCCAACAGGGGGCTGGATCTCACAACCTGAAGACCACAATCCAAGCCAAAATTGAGAGTCCACACTTAATTGACTAAGCCACCCACGTGCCCCAGCCATGTAACTTTTTAATGAGCAATGCTTATGTCATAATGTTAAATTAAAAAAAGAATACAAGTACATTTAATGATTAAATATAAATACCAGTTATCTCACTAATAATTATAGGTGAAATCCAAACATTTCAGAAATAATTCCACTTTCAGCAATAACCACCACTATTAGTAGCTTGGTATATGTTCTTCTGGCTGTTTTCTATTTATATTTAGCTATATACATTAGTAGGCACTTTGTTTTGTAAAATTAAAAAATGACACAAACTATCTTATAAGATTTCTTAACTCTTAGATACCTTTCTTATTTTGAGAGACAGCATGCGTTCACACACACATTTGAGCAGAGGAAGGTCTGAGGGAAAGAGAGAACCTCAAGCAGACACCACCGCACTGAGTGTGAGGCCAATATGGGGCTCGACTCACGACCCTGAAATCATGACCTGAACCCAAAATCAAGAGTCAGATGCTTCACTAACTGAGCCACCCTAGTGCCCCTCTTAGATACCTTTCTGTGATAGTAAATATGTCGACTTATTTATTAACTGCATAGTATTTCATCAAATGAATATAAGCTCTGCACTGTTTCTCATTTTTTAATATTGTATGATAATGCTGAAATAAACATATAAAAGTATAAGTCATTGAATGTTTCCACAAATCAATTCCAAGTAGCACAACTGTTAGGTCAAAGGGTGATTTCTACAAACATACATGATCCTCAAAAAAAAAACTTGTACCCATTTGTATTCTTAACAGTGTGGAGTGGCTATTGCCTACATTATTAACAGTGTTTTGTCAGTACTTTTAATCTTTGCCAATCTTACAGGAAAAAAAAAGATTTCACTATCTTTAGACATATTTCTTTAATAACTGAAACTGGACAACTTTTCACACTAATCAACCATTTGTATTTCTTCTAAGAATTGTCTGTTCACAACCTCTGCTATTTTTCCAAGTGTCTTTCTTACCAATTTGCAGACACATTTGATACATTGCTTGCCAAAGATTTTAGAAATATTTTCTCCAGTCTGACTTGATTTATGTCATTTTCCCAAAAAGATCCTTAAAACATTTTACAGAAAAACGAATCTGATTTTATTTTATATGACTTTAGTTCTAAAGA
Source organism: Canis lupus familiaris (assembly GCF_011100685.1). Classification (NCBI taxonomy): domain Eukaryota; kingdom Metazoa; phylum Chordata; class Mammalia; order Carnivora; family Canidae; genus Canis; species Canis lupus. The sequence goes on along the minus strand of NW_023330106.1, from coordinate 372,059 downwards.
ACTGCTTCTAGAAAGGCTTTTTCCTAATTATAAAAAGGTTTATTTTTTTTCTTAGAGTGAACTTACATGGTTTCTCCTTTTAATATAAATTTTGTATTTATCTAAAATTTATTTTCACATAGAGTTTACCCTTGAACAACACAGGTTTTAAGTGCCTGGGTCCATACACATGGATTTTTCTTGATAAAAAACAGTATGGTTACTATAAATGTATTTCCTCTTCCTTTTAGTTTTCTCAACATTTTCTTTTCTCTAGCTTACTTTGTAAGAACACAATATAAATACACACACATACACTTCTTGCAAAATGTGTTCTAGGGTACCTGAATGGCTCAGTTCATTAAGCATCTGACTTCAAATCAGATCATGATCTCAGGGTCCTGGGATCTAGCCAGCATCAGCTCCCTGCTCAGTGAGAAGTCTGCTTGTCCCTCTGCCCCACCTCCCACTTGTGTGCACATGCCTGTGCTCTTGCACTCACACTTACTATCCCTCCCAAATAAAGCTTTTAAAAAACAGTGTATTAATTGACTTTTACCAGTAAAGTGGCACTGGTACTAGAAGCAGTTAACTGTAAAGTTCTGAAAAATCAAAGGTTCACAAAGTGGATTTTTGACTGTGGAGGGTTCAGCATCCCTAAGCCTCATGTTATTCAAAGGTCACCTGTACTATCAATATTTACAAAAACCTTATGTTGTATGCCAGCACGTAGAAAGAGTTCACGGACTCACATTTTCTGATCATAATAAAACTATACAGTTGAAACAGGGAACAAAAAAAAAAAAAAAAGAAACAGGGAACAAACAAAAACTCCAAGCAATGAGAACACTTTTGTTTTCCTTTTAATGAATTCTTGGATTCAGAATAACCAGACTGTTAAGGAATTTGCTTTTTGCATTTAATATGCATTATGGCCTCCTTTCCATATCATTATTTATAATGCACCAAAGTAATAAATAACACAAAAATTCATAAGTCTAGGATTCAGAACCATAAATGCAGAATACTTAGATTTCTTTTTTAAACTAAGTAGGTTCTGCACCCAATGTGGGGCTTGAACTCACAACCTGGAAATCAAGAGTTGCATGCTCTACCACCCGAACCAGCCAAATGCCCCCATAAATGCAGAGTATTTAAAATATAGTAGAAATCAAAGTGGCAAATTATATCAAGCTTTAAACATTTATAATTCTACAAAAAATAAATATCAAGTATTTATGTCAAGGAAGTTAGTATTAGAACTTTAAAATAAAACTAAGGTAAGCTGGGAGAAATTAAAGAAAAATAATGAGCTAAAGATATACATAAAATATAATTAGATAAATTTCAGAGCAAATGTTTCTGTGGATAAAAACAAAAAGATAACGTACATCTAGTCAGATCCAAAAATAGGCAAAAATGTATTAAACTCATATGAGTTGGAAAGAAGGAAAATAACTGGAGAAAATTAGCAATATAGTAAAAGACTATTAAAAGCACAACACATCAAGACCAAATGCAATTAATTCTAGCAATGCAAAAATGGCTCACTATTATAATGTGAATATCCTAACAGCTCCCCTGTACCCTTCTCCTTAATGTGCATGTCATGTAGACATCACAATAAATAGAGTGACCATACATCTTTAGTTGGCTTAGGTCATTCTAGTTTGTGCCTACTATCCAACAATAACTATAGAGCTTCTGATTTAGGTAATTAGAATATCCTATCACCCATTTATAGACTTCCTTTACTTATTGAAGAATTTGGATCCTGACTCAGTCATCCTTCTAGTCCTCAATGTCATCATCACTCTGGATGATTTAGAAGTCCACATTGATTACCACAAAAAAACAAGGCTCTCAGACTTTCTCATCTCCGGAGACCTAAAACTCCATTAGAGCTCCTTACATCATGGTCTCACCTTAGACTTTTGACGGCCCATAAGTGCTCCATTTCTATAATCATAAATTCAAACATCTACTCTAATAACTTCAACTTTCTAACCTTCCAACTACTCTCCCTGGGGCTCAATGATTTCTAGGTTCTTAACAATTTCTTTCATTATCAACTTACACCATCAATTTCATTTCCTTTATACTGTGGAGGCCGAGAAAAATCAAGGCCATCCTACCTAAACTTGAGCATTCGCACAAGTACAGCCATCTTAGGCCCCTGTGAATAAGAGCTGAACTTTACGGGAAAAACTGCAGAATGTCCTCAATGTCCTCGGCAGGGAATCCCATATCAGAAAGACAACAGAGCTCAGAATTGCCCTTGGCAGAGAATCCCATATCAGAAAGACAACAGAGCCCACCCTGTGGTAGAAAGTCCCATATTAGAATGAGAATGGAGCTCAATGCCCTTGAAAGCCCCATATCAGAATGTAAACAGAACTTGAGAAATTCCTCCACCCCTTCTGAAAATCTCCTAGACCAGCCTATAAAAAACCCAGCTGTAACCCACTTCAGGGTCCAAGTCCCTGCTCCCCTGTGTCCGGTATACTTGGACCCAAGCTCCAGCTTGCTAATAAACCCTCGTGCGCTTGCATTGGTGTCGGCTCCTTGATGGTTTCTCGGATTCGCAATCTTGGGCACAACAATACAGTTTAAAAAAATCCTTCATTTAGTAAATGCCATTATTTTTACCTCTCACTCTATTGAACTTCTCCAACACCTATCTAGATAAACCCCAATCCTAGGTAAGTTCGATTCTTCTCTATACCTACAAGTACACTGCTGAGGCCTGATGGAGGAAGTTTTATTTTATTTTATTTTATTTTTAAGATTTTTGTTTATTTACTCATGAGAGGTGGAGGTGGTGGGCAGAGGGAGAAGCAGGCTCCTCTGAGAGAAGAGAGCTCGATGTAGAATTCGATCTAGGACCCCAGAATCATGAACTGAGCTGAAGGCAGACGCTTAACTGACTGAGCCACCCAGGCACCCCTCGAGGGAGGAAGTTTTAAGGCCTGTATATGCAATGTAACATTGATGCTACCAAACTGTTTCGGAAGCTGGAGCTCTCTTTTAACTGGAGTCATTTCAAGTATTCCCCACATTCCTTACCTTTTAATCCTGTTTCCTCTGCTCTGTTTTTCAATAGATGGCTGAATTCACAAAAAAAGAGACAAGTCTTTCTAGCACTAATCTATTTAATTTATCCGAATCTATACTTGGCCTCTTCTCTTTTTGTCTTTTCCTCATCAGTGTCCTCAGAAATTATAATCCCACTTCCCTTGTCACCGGACTCCTAGCCTCATCTCTTATTCCTCCTCCCCCTGAATCTTACTCTCCAGCTATATTCAACTCTCTCTCTCTCTAGATATTTGTGCATGTACTTCACTTTTCCCCACTCCTCTCCTTCCTGTGATAAAACTCTATTTCTCCTTCAAGCCCCAGATTTCGCTTCCAACCTAAATCCCTAAATCTTGAGTTTGGGGCTTCTTTCATGTGCTTCTACAGAACTTATGAGGCCAATTTGTTTGTAGCTTTCATCATACTAATAACTCCTGTGGGGCAAAATTATCTGTTTTATTCACTTTCCATCTCTAATGCACAGCAAAGTTCCTTCGAATACAGAATAGATCTATGAATACTGGTTGACTTGAATTAAAGGCAATAAAGCAAAAATTAAAACCAAAAAATAATTTTTTAAACAAAACTATATTAATGAGCCATAAAAACAAATGAAGTGTGATAAACACTACAACATAGATAAAAGCTGAAAATATTGTGATATAAGTCAGACAACAAAGGACAAATGCTATTTGATTCCACTTGCAGAAATAAGCAAATTCGAACAGACAGATTAGAAGTCCACGGGGTAGAGGAAAGTGGGGAATAAGCATTAATATATAGTGGGTATTGTTTCTTCCTGAAATGATGAAAAAACTTTAGAAACAGGCAGTGGTGACAGCTTCATAACATTGTGAATGCCATTAATGCACTGTACACTGATAAAATGAATGTGTATATTAATGAATTATACACTTAAAAATGGTTTAAATGGCAAGTTTTAAGTTACATATATTTTACTATAATAAAACAAATTATTAGTAAACTTTACATTTTAAGTCATACAATAAAAACTGAGAAACTGTAAGTCACATAAAAGGCAGAGCTTCTTTAGTTATCTACATATCAAATATCACAAAACAGGTTTTCCATAATGGTATCAGGCTTATAAATTTTTATTAAGCCCACCTCTTGTCATACCTTAGAAACAAGATAAGTAATAAGAGAAGCTAAAAAAGTTTAAAAAGCAACTCTTTTTTTCTTCCATTTCCTATACATTTACACCAAATTATAGCATTTAAACGAAAAGGGGGATTGGGAGTATGAATCAATATAAGGCAGAAAAATTTTATATCTACTCATATTCAACAACATTTAGAGGTCTTCAAATTTCAATTACAATACAGACCTCCTTATATTAAAAAACAAGAATGCATTTAACACTTACAATGGTATCAAAACAAAGCCAGGAAAGGAAGATAGAAAAGAGGGGGAAGGTTAGAGACCAAAAGAGATTAAAGCCAGTTTATTACCTGGAGATACTTCCTCCTTCTGTCTTAGTGTGGTCTTTTGTGAACTTCACTCTTTGATGAGCTCTGATGCATATCTTGCAGAGCCACTCAACACATTCTACACAAAACCCATTAGCTTCTGCATTATCCTCACAGCTTGTGCATACCTAATAAAAGAAACATGTCACATCAATTTTTAAGAAAAACAAAAAGGTGGTCAAAAAACTAGTCATATATTGGGACGCCTGGGTGGCTCAATGGTTGAGTGTCTGCCTTTGGCTCAGCGCATGATCCTGGAGTCCCAGGATCAAGTCCTGCATGAGGCTCCCTGCATGGAACTTGTTTCTCCCTCTGCCTCCCTTTCTGTGTCTCTCAAGAATAAAGAAAATCTTAAAAAACAAAACAAAACAAAACCTACTAGTCATATAAAAATGATATACCACTCATACTGGACTCTATCAGCTATCCTGACAGTATTTGTAAATTTAAACTGACATGTTTTAAAATATAAACATATGAAATGGAAATATGGCATTGTTCTTCATTCAATATATCAAATATTCCAGGCACTATGTTAAGGTACAATGATGGAAAAGCAAACATGGGTCCTGCCCTTATGATACCGAGTCTTGTGGATAGGAGTGTGGGTTGATATTCCAGTTGCCCACTTAGTAGTTAAGTAGTCTTGGGCAGGTTACTTAGAATGCTTATCTTTATTTTTTTTAATTTTTTATTTATTTATGATAGTCACACACAGAGAGAGAAAGAGAGAGAGGCAGAGACATAGGCAGCAGGAGAAGCAGGCTCCATGCACCGGGAGCCCGACGTGGGATTCGATCCCGGGTCTCCAGGATCGCGCCCTGGGCCAAAGGCAGGCGCCAAACCGCTGCACCACCCAGGGATCCCACATAAAATATTTTAAATGGAAGAATAAAGGAGATTAAATGGCTGCCTATAGGATAGAGAAGAAATAAGGTATATGGGTAGATTAAACAGCAATAGAAGCTTGAGTTCTCTCAATACACTGTTTTATAGATTTTACTTTAGAACTATAGAAATGTTTTATATATAGTCCTACAAATTTAAATTTAAAAAATTAAATCTCTAAACCAAAAGCAAAAGAAACAAATGAATCTGCCTATCAAGTGGTGGCTTAAATATTGAGAGAATTATTTATTTCAAGTAACTTTAGAATATTACACTGAATGTTAACTAATACATTTTTTTAAAAGATTTTTAAAAATACGGATTTGATTGACTATTTCCTATGCATACATGTAAGTAATTGCTGGCTTCCTTGCTTTCTATTTTGACAGAAACCGCTCCATAACTTCTACTTTCAGTACCAACTCTATTCTTCCATAGTCTTACTCCACAAACCATATTCATGCTGAGCTGGTTCCATATTAGATTCTTTTATTTATTTATTTTTTTTAGATCTTATTTATTTATGCATGAAAGAGAGAGAGAGAGGCAGAGACACAGGCAGAGGAGAAGCAGGCTCCATGCAGGGAGCTAAACCGCTGAGCCACCAGGGCTGCCCCCCATTATTAGATTCTGACAATAGATGGTGCTGGAGGAGTACTGCAGTGTCAGAGGAAGAAGGCACTTCATCATCTTATTTGTCTATTTGCTTGCATTTTCTGTGTATATCACACCAATCCATGAACTTCACCCCGTGATGGCAAGTGTATTCCCACAGTAGCGCTTAGCCCTGGTTTGCAGTGTTGTTAATCCTCACAGAACCAGCTTTGGAGATACTACCACCACAGGCCTACTCCTGCTCTGCTAAGCTCTGTGGTCCCAGGGCCAAAAGCTCAGACACCAACATGAGCTGAGCCAAGCAACCTCTTCAGATGTTTGAACTGATGTTCTACAAGACCCTTCTAACTTTGACTCTCTTTGTTCTCTGAGCTGCTTCTTTATAGTTGCTAGCTCTATGATACTTTTAAGTATTTTTTATTCTTTCAGTAAACAAGTTTTATCTAGTAAACAATTCTTATTTTTAAGAATTAAGATAGTTCCTGATTGTACCAAAACTAATATATCCTATAACATATATTATATTTCGAGAAAACAAATAATGATGTCAATGTAATTAAGAACCAAGATTTCCAATGTCAGATTAAGTGAGATAAAATCAAAAAAGACCTACAAATCTAAACTGGACTTATAAATATCAATATGGTGTAGTGGTATATTTGCTTTTTCTTTCCTAGATAGGCTGCTTGTCTTTTTTCCGCAATTAGACACCCATTACCTCACATGGAAGCACATTTTATTTATGGAGAGTACACTATTGAGCCAAATGAAATCTATTTCTCTTCTTAAGGTCTTCTAGCTACAAGAATCTTAGAAATAGATGTTATATCCTCTTCTCAGTAACTTCTCATGAGCCTCAATCAGGCTATCAGTTTGCTTAGGAGTGGAATACATTCACATTTCATAATCACACTTTATTCCCTCTGCCGAATTTGAGTTTTCAGCACATCTATGACTCTCCTGATAATTGGGCAGTCTTCTCAGTACTATTCACATGACAGGGCAGGGAAGGGGAACAGTGAGCCTTCTGTGATCCTCAGCAGGGTCAAGGTAGAACCTCAAAGACTGGCTGAACTGGAGAGGATAATGGTCATCCTATGGGAAAGCCCCGAAGGCACGGCTACAACCCTTATTTCTCACATACTCTATAGGACACCAGGTCAAACTATTAGTTCTGTGGAAAAAATAACAGCAACAGAAACATGACTTTGGACATTTGGGATCACATAAAACGAATAACTGTACACTGAATTTTTACACTATCATCTGGTGGTTTTGGCACTAGGGGGGACATGGTTTTAATTTTTTTGGTACAGCCACTTGCTGTCAGAGCTTCTCGGGTCATTTCTCACATTTTTGCTCCAGAAATCTGTTCACTTGGTTAATACATTAATACACTAAGACTAAACTTGCTTACTTTTCTGTTAAACATTTGCACCATCACTTTTCTAAAATCCTAGCCTTCTTAAGAACACTAGTTTCCTTACTAAGCTTAACAGTTTTCTATCATCTAATACTTACTTTGTATTCTGTTTATCCCCTTCCCTGACACTTAAAGATTTCAGAGACTCTCTCTATTGCAGATCCTTAAAATTTCGTGTGTTTGAGGTTGATGAGCTTCTTAATAAAAAGATGCTTTAGAGAGGATCCTTTGCCTGTTCCCCAGGAGACACTACGTGGCCTAAATTCAAGACCAAACCTGATGGACTTGTTTATTCTTTTTTATTCAAATGTAATTAACATAGTGTTATATTAGTTTCAGGTGTACAATTGTATGATCCAACAATTCTATACATCACTCAGTGCTTGATACAGTTAAGTGCAGTCACTTCTCTTTTTTCAATAAAAAGTATTTGCTAAATCATTCTCCTGCAAGGCCTAGAAATATGACCAACTCAGTGGTGATGAGTACCTTTGGCACCCATACTGTGGTCTCCAGATAGATAGCATTTCCAGCTAAAAGGAATCAAAGCCCCTAATATCTTGTGAAAAGAGAAAGGAAGGGAGATAGCAGTGACTACTGCAATTGTATCAGAATGACTCAGGAATCAATGTGAGGCTCCTTTTGCCAAGATGGCACAATTTGAGCATCAATAAAAACAACTACTACAACATATTTTGTGTTAAAAATCCATTAATTCATAATAACACACACGTACACACAACGTGTGTAGTCAACCTCTGAAGAATGCTAAGAAACTAGGTTACTACTCTAAAAATCAGCAAATAAAGGAAAAATAAATCAAGTGTTTAATCTACCTTTCCTTGATAACCAAAGAATAAATGAAGGAAGCCTTTGGTTTCTCTTCCAGTTAAGAAAAACGGGAAATCACAGAATGAGAATGTCACAATTTTCCAAGTGCCTAATATAATATGGGATTGTGGCAATGATAATTAATGGCCACTGACATCAGAAAAAAGAAAGAGAACCAAACTCCTATGCCTCCTGATTGAAGTACACTCAGACATATGGATGAAAGTATTTTTTTAATATTTTATTTATTTATTCATGAAAGACACAGGTAGAGAGAGAGGCAGAGACACAGGCAGAGGGAGAAGCAGGCTCCATGCAGGGAGCCTGACGTGGGACTCGATCCTGGGTCTCCAGGATCACACCCTGGGCTGAAGGCGGCACTAAACCGCTGAGCCACCAGGGCTGCCCAGATGAAAAGTATTCTTACACCACGACCCCCTCATCCAATGGAACCTGAAACTAAATCAGTCTCTACATTTTTATTGCCAGTGTACATAAGTGACTTTATGAAGATGGTCAGCAAAATGCAGAATAAGGCTAACTTTACATGACTAAGACCCAGTTTATCTAACAAATAGGTTAAAAGGGAGGAAAAAGAAAACCAATAAAGTGAAAAGGTAATTTGAGATTAATTAAAATATAGGATTGAGACGTCAATTGTGTAGACCTTATTGGATCCTTACAAACCACTGTTTTAAAAAAAGAAACCACAACAATTAGATACGTTATCACTGGATGTTTGATATATTAAGGAATAACTAATTTTTTTTTACATATGAAATCAATGTGGTTATGTTTACAAAACTTACTTCCCCATAGAAAATGACTTATGGGTTAGAGGATATAATGTCTGGGAATAACTTCAACAAAATATAATGTGTGGTGTGGTCAGGGGGAGGGTGCTGTCAGGTTAAACATAAAACAAGAATTGATGACTACTAAGCTAGTAACCTGTACATGGGAGTCAAGTGAAACTGTCCCTCTCCTGGTAATGCTTAAAATTATCTATAACAAAAAGGTTTTAAACTTCTTCAGCTACAAACTTTCCTCAGAGCTCCAGTTTGACCATGGATGACATTACCTTAGTCTTATAGGCAAACTCAATCATATTCAAAACCAATTCTCTAACCACTTCTCTGCCCCCTTTCTCTCTGTGAAAAGCACCACCATCCTAGTAATGGGGTTCCTCTCACTTCCACATCCAATCAGGTATATCAAGCCCTGTGTAGACTTCTTCCCTTCCTTTCCTTATTGCCACCAGACTAGTTCAGATCTCTCTATCTTTTGTCTAGTGCTTCCTTCATCCCACATTATCATCTCTCCCATCTTCATGGGATATTCCCATAAATATTCCCATGATATTCCCATGAATAGTCCCAAAATATTCCTCCAAGTACCCTATTCCTGAACCAGGTTTAACACCCTCCCCCTCACTTATCTACAGCAAACATGTCAATTTGGACTTTGTCTCTAGTTTAATGGATCATAACTTCTTCCTATTATGTTTCTGTGACAAAAACAGAGTAACTAAACTTACCAAAACTAATATTATACAGAGGCATAAAGCAGCTTCTTAAATGTGTCCTTCACATTAGAATCCCTTCTATTCTCTGGGGTATTTGGGTGGCTCAGCAGTTGAGCATCTGCCTTCGGCTCAGGGCGTGCATGATCCCAGGGTCCCAGGATCAAGTCCCACTTCAGGCTCCCTGCATGGAGCCTGAAGTTCCCTGCTTCTCCCTCTGCCTGTGTCTCTGCCTCTCTCTCTGTCTCTCATGAATTAATGAATAAAATCTTAAAAAAAAAAAAGAATCTTTTCAATTCTCATCTTATCATTATCAATTCATATTGGATAATAACTATTCTGTTGATAATACTGCTTTACTTTTGAATTTCCTGGACTGAGCATTCACATGCATTACTACAGTTCATCTGATAAAGTGATGTAACTAACAAAGTATATCTAGTATAAATATAATCACATATGAAGCAAAGTGACATGACAATCTGGAAGACAAAAAAGAAAAATCACTGGTATTCACAGGGGAACTTTCAGAGTCTTAAGTACTTCGCACTGTAGCTGACATAATTACATTTTCATTCTTTAAAGCTGGTTCCACAACAATTAGAAAGTTTATTCCCTGCACCAAGCCCTGTTTAAAGTTACTGTTTAAAATATTACATAATTATTGATAGACATAATGGTCAATGTCAAACACCTTTTATTTTAGAGTCTGTCAGGAGTTTAGGATGTCTCAATAGAAGGAAGCAAAACATTTAAGACTTAATTAATACGCTTACCTGATTAGACTTTTCTACTGTACTGCTGGGAACCTCAGTAGTGTCCTTCACAAAAAAGTTATCTATGTTGTCTCTCTCTGCACACTCTTGGCTGCAAACTGGACATCGAATGACTCCAACTGGGAAAAACAAAATTGCGTTCTAAGATTTTTTTGGTTTCCACAGCATAACGATTTCATTGTCTGTATATAACTGTAAAATGATCATGGCAGTAAGTTAACATCTGCCACCACGCAGTTACAAAAATTTTTTTCCTGTGATAAGATTTTTCAAGATCCACTCTTCTAGCTTTTTAAAAAAATGTACATTCAATTTACCAACATATAGTGTAACACCAGTGCTTATCACATCACATGCCCTCCTTAATGCCTGTGACCCAATTACCGCAGCCCCCCACCCACTTTCCCTTCAGCAAACTTGTTTCCCAGAGTTGAGTCTCTCATGGTTTGTCTTCCTCTATTTTTCCCCCATTCAGTTTCCCTTCCTTCCTTTACAGTCCCTTGCACTATTTCTTTTATTTCATACATAAGTCAAAACATGTGATAACTGTCTTTCTCCAGTTGACTTATTTCACTCAGCATAACACCCTCCAGTTCCTTCCACGTCAATGTAAAAGGTATTTTTCCTTTCTGATGGCTGAGTAATATTCCATTGTACATATACACCACATTTTTATCTATTCATCTGTCAAAGGACATCGTGGCTCCTTCCACAATTTGGCTATTGTGGACACTGCTGCTATGAACATTGGGGTGCAGGTGTCCCCTCATTTCACTACATCTGTATGTTTGGGGTAAATACCCAGTAGTGCAATTGCTGGGTCATAGTTCTAGCTACTTTCAAATAAGCAATATAATATTATTAACTACAGTTACCATGCTGTACATTACAACCCTATGACTTATTCATTTTATAACTGGAATTTTGTACCTTTGACCCTCCTCATTCTTTATCCGCTCATGACACTTTACATCTTAGGCAATCACAATTTGTTCTCTATATCCATGAACTCTCATTATAAATTTAAATACAAATATACTAAGCACTAAATGAGCACATCTCATTCAAATTGTAACCGGGTTCTTTTATAATGTCCACTCTCTTCCAGGTCATACCTGCTATTACTTAACACAAAGCAATTCAGTGTGTGTGTGTGTGTGTGTGTATACATACACACACACATACACGTATGTACACATATACATATATCTTACACTTAATTTAATAATGAATAATACTTCATTATTTTAAATGATATGCCCCTTCAATAACCCCATGCTGCTCTTTTTATTGTTTAGTAATTTCCCCTGGTAGTGGTTTTCAAATATGGATGTGCAGAACAATGTGGGAGATTTTTTTTTAAAAAATAGAGACTTCTGGAATCCCTGGGTGGCCCAGCGGTTTGGCGCCTGCCTTTGGCCCAGGGCACGATCCTGGAGACCCGGGATCGAATCCCACGTCAGGCTCCCGGTGCATGGAGCCTGCTTCTCCCTCTGCCTGTGTCTCTGCCTCTCTCTCTCTCTGCCTCTCTCTCTCTCTCTGTGACTATCATAAATATATATATATAAATAAATAAATAAATAAATAAATAAATAAATAATAAAAATATGTTGCTTAAAACCATATAGACCTAGGTGCCTCCTTTGGATTGATTACTCTATAACCCCTAAAACCTTTTGAGCCTCCATTTCCTCTTCTGTAAAACAACAGTAAATGATAATCATAATAGTAGTTACCATATTGTGAGTTTCCTGTGTTCCAGTTGTGCTACATGTTTCACACTCATCAGAATAAATTTGAGGTAGGACTGTTCTAAGGATTCTATGAATAAATGTATAAAAAGGGCCTAATGATGTCAAGCTGGTTACTTGGTAAGCCTGTGCATTATAATTAAAATCAGATAACAGGGGACTCCTTCTGAAAGGATCAGCATGACTTCATCTATCTGATTTCCTCAAAGTATGATCTACTAATGCTACAAATGAATTCAGGTTAATAAAGGCACCTCTACCTAAAAGTACCAGTAGGAAAAGAAAGTGCATAACTAAAAGTAACAATGGGAATCAATGTTGAATGTATCTTAAATTTGTGTCTCAAGTTTCATTCCAACCACACAATTTAAGAGTACAAGAAAAACAAGACACTGCATACTATATAGTAAGTAACTGAATGCCTGTATGAAAAAAGGGGTTCTTTTGACACGCCATCCTGGGAAGAATGGGAATACTATAAAAACATAATTCAACTCCCATTTTTGAAAGGGAAAACGTGAGATCCAAAAGGCAAGCAGGTAGTCAACTTTAAAGAGAAAAGGAAATGGATCTCACAAATGCTATAAATTGCTTCTTTTAGCTAATACCAAAAGTAAGAATATGGAGTATGTGCTGGGGAGAAGCTAAACAAGGAAATCACCTATTAAAAAATTCACACTTCAGTATTATATTTTTCTGCATTTTAAAGGAAAAGGACTAAATGATGCTCTGTCCATGGTCCTATCGATGCCACTGATGTATACATCCTACTTAAACATAGATACATACACATGTATTTAACAAAAGACCTAATTAAACGTTATCTACAAGAAATCCAATTAAATATGCACACAGTTTAAAAAAATAAAAAGGACAAAAACAGATACACATTCAACAATAAGCCTATAAAACCTGGAAGACTTTACCAGATATAAAGTGGGACAATATATTATGATAAAGGGGTAAATTCCTTACAAAGACATAAACAACTTGAACAAAAGAATCAAATAACTTGATGCAAATGATGTTTAAAGAATACCCAATGATAGCAGAATACATATTAACTGTGTCTGGAATATATACCCAGAAATATCATACGTTGTGCAACAAAACAAGTATGAATAAATTAAAAGAACTAAAAACGCAAAACATTGTTCCATGATCACAATGAGATTAACTCAGAAATTAGAAATAGAACTGGAAAATCCCCAACTACGTGGAAATTGAACAACTTATTTCTTTTTTTTTTTTTTTTTTTTTTACTTATTTATGATAGTCACACAGAGAGAGAGAGAGAGAGAGAGAGAGGCAGAGACATAGGCAGAGGGAGAAGCAGGCTCCATGCACCGGGAGCCCGACGTGGGATTTGATCCCAGGTCTCCAGGATCCCACCCTGGGCCAAAGGCAGGCGCCAAACCGCTGCGCCACCCAGGGATCCCGAAATTGAACAACTTATTTCCATGTTGATTAAAAAAAAAAACAAAAATCAACGATCTAGGAAACTTCTATGTCAAGAATCTAGAAAAAGAACTGCAAATTAATCCCAAAGAAAGCAGAATGAAGGAAATAATGAGTAGAAAACTATTGGGAAAGAAAAGAAAATGAGAATAAAGGAAAACAAAAAAGGCAATGAAACAGAAGTTAGTTTGGGAAGTGAGGGGGGACGGGTTGTTAAAATTAATACTCTAGCTAGACTTATCAAAAAATTATAATGAAAAAAAATCAAATAAAATAGAGGCCATTGTATAGACTTTGTGGACCTTAAAGTAACAGAATACTGTGATCAACTTGATTAAATGTACTGATTCTTTGAAAGACAGAATTACCCCAAATCTTAAAAAAAAAAAAAGAAAACCTGAATAGCCCTGTATCAATTAAAGAAACTGAATTTGTTTCCAAACGTTCCCTCAAAGAAAAGTCTAGCTCTAGAAGGAACCACTGGTGAATTCTGTCAAACATAAAAAGAAGATAATATCAGCTATAAACAACTCTTAGAAAACAGAGAAGAAACACATTTCTCATCTCATTTTATAAGGCCAGTAATGTCCTGATACTAAAATCAGATGCAATCATTAGGGCAGGACAGAAAAGTACAGATCAGTATGTCTCATGAACAAAGATTAACAAAAATCATTAACAAAATATCAGAATATCAAGGGAAGAAACATATAAAAAGGATAATACATCATGGTTAAATAAAGTTTATCTGGGGATCCCTGGGTGGCGCAGCGGTTTGGTGCCTGCCTTTGGCCCAGGGCACGATCCTGGAGACCCGGGATCGAATCCCACATCAGGCTCCCGGTGCATGGAGCCTGCTTCTCCCTCTGTCTGTGTCTCTGCCTCTCTCTCTCTCTCTGTGACTATCATAAATAAATAAAAAATAAAAAATAAAAAATAAAAATAAAAAAAATAAAATAAAATAAAAATAAAAAATAAATAAAGTTTATCATAGAAATGCAAGGCTGGTTGAGCATTCAAATCAATTACAGTAATTCACTACATTAACAAAATAAAGGAGAAAAGTCTTAGTATGATCATCCGTGAAAAATTCAGCACCCATACAAGATACATTCAGTATCCTAGGAATAGAATGAAACTTCCTCAACCTGATAAAAGCCATGTTTGAAAATCTTACACATAACATATTTAATGATGAAATACTAAATGCTTTCTGGTGTGACTTGGAAGAAATCAAGGACTTCCACTCACAACTTCTATTCCAAGCTCTTTTAATTAGTACAAAAAAGGCAAGATAAAGAAATAAAGGGTAAACAGGTTGAAAAGGATAAGTATAATTGTTTAAAGTCACAATAAGCAATCACCTATGTAAAAAATTATAAAGCATACACACACAAAAACAAACCAAACAAAACACATGACATAGGAACATTTTTATCAAATTACTTGTTAGTCCTGTATAATGAAAACTAAGAAACAAAAATTAATGATCACCCTTAAGAGAGACATTAAACATGTTCCTGGAATGGAACATTCAACATGGTTAGGATATTCCTTCTCCCCAAACTGAGCTAAAGATTCAGTGCAATTCCAATTAAAATACCAGCAGGCTTTTTGTAGAAACTGACAAACTGAGGCTAAAATTTATATGAAAATGCAAAAGGACAAGAATAGCAAAAACAATTTGAAAAATAAATTTGGAGGGCTTATGTGATCTGATTTCAAGACTTACTATAGAGCTACAGTAATCAAGACAGGATGGTCTTTATGTAGGGACAGAAATACAAACAGTGGAACAGAATGGACTCCAGAAATAGACATATACATATAGAATATAAAACAAGTATCTTAATCATTGTCTCAGAAAGGCTTGAGAGCAAATACAACAACTAAGAATTTTGCAGAAGTGAAGTGATAAATCCTACCAAGAGAAAAAGCTTAAAAGCAAAAAAAAAAAAAAAAAAAAAAAACAGTCGGCTTATCATCAAACAAGACAAAAGTAAGACCGATTGCCTACTTCTCACCAGCAACAATGTAAATCAGAAGACATCTTCCAAGTGTTAAAGGCATCTTCCAAGTGTTAAAAACAATAATTGCCTTGCTAGACCTCTAAACCC
This sequence comes from Canis lupus familiaris, assembly GCF_011100685.1. Taxonomy (NCBI): domain Eukaryota; kingdom Metazoa; phylum Chordata; class Mammalia; order Carnivora; family Canidae; genus Canis; species Canis lupus. Next base: position 356,134 of record NW_023330106.1, on the reverse strand, counting down.
AGCAGAAATATCTTTAAAGATCAATTAAGATAAACAACTTTATGTGATCTGGCCAGTCAACCTCAATACTATTCTACTAACAAATCTTTACTAGACATTCTTTGCTTCCTGATGCAATATGAAGTATATTCTTCATATGAATATGAAGCATCTTCTATGCAGTACTATTACCAAACAAGATTCAGCCTGAATTTAATCACCTAAACTTCTAGTTGAGAGGAATGACTTAAAGAGCGTATGAGGAGGGACGCCTGGGTGGCTCAGCAGTTGAACATCTGCCTTTGGCTCAGGGAGATCCTGGAGTCCCGGGATCAAGTCCCACATCGAGCTCCCTGCATGGAGCCTGCTTCTCCTTCTGTCTGTGTCTCTGCTTCTCTCTTTCTCTCTGTCTCTCATGAATAAATATTTTTTAAAAAGAATGTATGAAGAAACACCACAGAAATGCAGAACATAAAGTATTTTATCACTCCAACTGATGGGTTCTCTTCAAGTCCAAATAATAGAATAGGGAGAGGAGAGGAAACTATTCTAGTTTAAGAAAGACTTAAGAAACACAGTAACTAAATGTGCTTAGTTAATCCTTGACTGGTTTCTGGTTTGAACAAAACAGCTGTAAAGGACATTTTAAGGACAAGATAGTTAATATGAAAACGATGCACTTGTCTTAGAATAGTAGAAAACAACAGCTATGCTAACTACCCATGATAATGATATGGGATTATCCAGGCAATTGTTCTTATTTTGGAAGATTCAAGTTGAAGTATTAAGGATAAAATGCCAAATCTGTGATTTACTTTAAAATAGCAGTAAAAATGGCAGCAAAAGATGTCAAAAAAATGGCAGCTTCTAGGGTTGGTCTCTCCACCAAAACAAACATTAAGCTGGAAAAACACTATCAGAATCCACTATTTTAGAACTCTAGAGTCACTCAGACACTTATAGCAACCAGAGAAGTGCTTAATAGAGACAGAGGCTGTTGAACTTTGGTAAAAGAGCTACTTGGGTAAACCAGCTACCATGCCTCCTTCTTGAATCATGTTGCATTGTGGGTATAGCAGCCTGCATTCCTCAAGTGGCTGGCTGGTTCCAGAGGGACAGTAGGATCTTGAACTCTAAACTTAATTTTGGAGTTTTGTAATTTGGGTAGTACGAGGTTCCCCTGAGGGTCAGCTAGGATGGCTGGCTTTATTCAGCACCCCCAGAAAACAGCAGCTTCTTTGGTGGCACCTATCAGAACATCTAAACAGGCATATACACTTAAAAAAACTCCACACATTAACAACAGAACTTCTGAGATGGCACAGGCTGAGTGCCAAGATAACAGGTCAGTAATGGGCACAAGGAAAGCTTTGTGAAAACAGTTTAGGAAAGCCACTATACAAATAGGCAACTGAAGACCTCAACAAGCAACAAAATCAATTCCTGAAGAGAACCTGACTTCCAAAGTTACCACAATATACTACTCGAAATGTCCAGGTTTCAACAACCAAAAATATAAAGTATTTAAAGAAATCAGGAAATAGAATTCATTCATAGGAAGCAATAATTTGACAGAGATGGCAGATCTGAACAGGCAGAAGAAATAATCAGCAAGCCTGAAGGACAAGTCAGTTCAAATTATCCAGTATGAAGAATAGAATGAAAATAATGATAAAGAAAAATGAACAGAACCTGAGGGACTTGTGGGATAATACAAAAAAATAATGGTTGAAAATAGCCTAAATTTGATGGAAGTCATGAATCTACATATCTAAGAAGTAGGGGTTGGGAGTGGGGGGGGGGACCCCAAGTAAGTTAAACACAAAGAGATCTGGCAATTATGGTAACTCTAGAACTCTAACTGTCCCACTCCTCCTAGATTGCTGATTTTTGCTTATTGATGGAGGGAACAGTTCCTTTGTGACTTTTATTAACGATCTTGCAAAGTATGTATGTATTCCTTTTGAAGTTTCTGTTCCATGCTGTCTGATGGCCAGCCAATCACCTGACAAAGATTTCCTTAAATATCTGACTCCAAAACGTGAAGGAGGTACTGTCACTTTAAATTTCAGCAAACATCAATGTCCAGTCCTCAGGAATCTCTCAGACCAATTAAAACACACAACCTTACATTTTGGAGCCCTCTACCAAACAGCAACAGCCTTTCCCTTCAATCAAACACTCTCCTAGTTCTTTTAAGAGTTTGACCAAGGTCCAGAGTCTAAAATAGTTGATTCTAGTCATTTTCTCCAGTCTACTGGTTGTTTCACTGAAAAGACCGAACCCTATGAAGTTCTACTGTGTCATTAGGCATGATGTCACTTTGACTTAACCAGAATTTAAAATTATTATATACCAACAGCACTATCAAAAGGGTGAAAAGACAACACAGAGAGAGAAAAATTTTTGCAAATCAAAATTTAGTAAGGTTTTAATATCTAGAATATATAAAGAAGCCCTACAACTCAACAACAGAAAATGTCAGTACCAAAGGACTCAAATAGACCTATCTCCAAATAAGATACACAAATGATAAATAAGTATATGAAATGATTCTGATCATTAATCAGTAGGGAAATGTAAATCAAAACCACAGTAAGATATCACTTCACATCCACAAGAATGGCTATTATCCAAAAAAGGAATGTAAGTGTTGCAGAGGATGGAGGATATGGAGAAATCTGACCCTGATACATTGCTGGTGGGATACAGCAGATAAAGTGGTGCAGCCAATGCAGAAAAGAGTTTGGTAGTTCCTCAAAGAGTTAAAAACATAGAATCACCAAATGATCTAACAATTCCAGTTCTAGGTATACGCCCAAAAGAACTGAAAATGGGACTCAGCATATACTTGTTCACAGCAGTGTTATTCATAAGAGTGGAACAGTGGCTCTGTCCATCACAGATGAATGAATAAAATAGTGCTGTGTCTGTAAAATAGAGTATTATTTGACCATTAAATCAGAATGAAATTCTGATGCTGTAACAATGATAATCCTCGAAAATACTAAATAAGCCAGACAAAAAGGTCAAATTATACATATATATATGTAGATAATTCTACTTATATGATCTATATATGTATACATATAAAAATTGTACTTATATGAGTTATCTACAATAGACAAATTCAGAAGGATGGAAAGCGAAATAGAAGTTACCGGGGGCAGGAAGGGTGAAATGAATTACTGCTTATGAGTAGAGCTTCTATTTAAGATGATGAAAAATATTTTGGGAATAGTAGTGATGGTTACACAACATTATAATTGTACCTAAAGTCATGAAATTGTAGGCCTAAAAATGATTAAAATGGGGAGCTCCTGGATGGCTCAGTGGTTTTATGTCCGACTCTTTGATTTCAGTTCAGATCTTGATCTCAGGGTTGTGAAAAGGAGCCCCAAGTTGAGCTCTGAGCTTGGCATGGAGCCTGCATACGATCTCCCTCTCCCTCCCCCTCTCCCTCTCTGCCTCTGTCCCCCTTAACCAGGTACTCTGTTTTTCTTAAAAATAAAAAAAGGGTTAAAATGGTAAAATTTACATTGTGTACATTTTTACCATAATAAGAAAAATATTCAGAGTTTGTAAAGCATAGTAGAGTCAACCCCAATGAATTAAAGAAAGCCAATTAACTACCAAAGTTTCTCAAGTGAAACAGAAAACATGAAGAGTCTTATAGATAAAACTTTAGGAAAACTGAATCCGGAGTCAAAATGTTCCCACAAAGAAAAGCACAGGTTCTGGTTGCTATTATATATTCAAGAAAAAAAAAGGATTCCAATCTTACACAAACTCTTTCAGAGAACTGTAAAAGGTAGCACTCTCTAATTCATTTTATGAAGCTCATATAACTCTAGAGGAAAACTTAAAAGAGTAGTATAAAGGGATGCCTGGGTGGCTCAGCAGTTGAGCATCTGCCTTTGGCTCAGGGTGTGATCCCAGAGTCCTGGGATCAAGTCCCACATCGGGCTCCTCACAGGGAGCCTGCTTCTCCCTCTGCTCATGTGTCTGCCTCTCTGTCTCTCATGAATAAATAAAATCTAAAAAAAAAAAAAAAAAAGTAGTCTAAAAAAGGAAAATCACAAAGCAGCAGGAAGATGGCACTGGAGTATGAGGACTCGAGGTTCACCTTGTCCCATGAACCCAGCTAATAACTATGCAGTCATCCTAAATACCCCAGAATATGACCTGAAGACTTGACAGAACAAACTCCACAACTAAAGGGAGAGAAGATGCCACACTGAAGAAGGTAGAAAGTGTGGAGATGTGACTTAGGGGAGAAACAGATTATGGCCGCTGCAGAGGGGAGAGAGCCATGGTCACAGAGAAGGGTGAGAGGACTAAAGAGGGAAAGGGGAGAAGATGGGCAGCCTGGGTAGCTCAGCGGTTTAGCACCGACTTTGGCCCAGGGCATGATCCTGGAGACCCGGGATAGAGTCCCACATCGGGCTCCCTGCAGGGAGCCTGCTTCTCCCCTTGCCTGTGTCTCTGCCTCTTTCTCTCTCTCTGCATCTCTCATGAATAAATAAATAAAATCTTTTAAAAAAAGAAGAAGGACAGGGAGAGAGAGAGAGAGGCACACACACAAGGGAATACACAAGAACATTTCCATCAAGCCACTGGCTTAGAAAACAAGAAGAGCTGAATTTCATGAGTTCTTGCAACCAGCGGGGCTTAAAGCCTGGAGTTTTAAAGGTCAGTGGGCTTGTCTGTGATAGAGCCCTGAGGGCACTGTGCTGCTACTGGAGAGAAGGCAGGCAAACCACCCAGAAGCACAGTGTGGTGTGTTCTTAAGAGTGCCTGAGGCACACACTGGGGAAGTTTATTTGTTCCTCTCAGAGGGTCCCTGAGAGGCAGAGTCCAGAGACACTTCTCTAGAACAAAAGACCTGTCTGGTGCCATTTCCCTCCCCCCACTCCTCAGCATAAACACAGAGCCACATGTAGAAAAGCAGCACACAGTACCAACACTGGCTGCCTAACTTGCTTACATCAAGCACCAACCTCCTGCACTCTGGTAGAACTGCCCTTCTCAGTCACAACTCCCTCAGTCCCAGGGTGGCTGGCCCCTCCCCCTCAGAAGAACAGCACAAAGCCCATGCCACCCTTCCTGACCAGAGAGTTTTGCAGGGCCTCTGTTCTGGTAGAGGTGGTAACAGGTCTCATTTCACAAGCAGACCAGAGCACATCCAGTTTAAAACTCACCATACTCAGGCCAAGGACCAAATACTGCCCATGGCAGGCAAGGAGAGCCTCTGCCGACAACAGGCCTGAAGGACAGAGCAGTCAGAACATAAGAACGGACCACATGCAGTACACACCAGAGATACTTTCTGAAGCACTAGGCCCTGGGAACTGCATGATCTCTCTCTCATAAGGCCATTACTTTCAGTAGAAGCAGGAGACATAACTTTCCTAACACAGAAAAAGAGGCAGAGACCTAGACAAAGTATGAGGACAAAGGAATTTATCCCAAATAAGCGAACAAGATAAGGCCAGGGCCTGAGATCTAAATGAAATAAATATAAGCAAGATGCCTGATAGAGAATTTAAAACAAGATCGTAAGGACACTCACGGGCTTAAGAAAAGAACAGAAGGCATCAGTGAGAACCTTACCACAGAGATAAAAAGAGTTAAAAAAGAATCAGAGACAAAGAGTGTAATAAACAAGCTTAGAAACATGCTTAATGCAATGAACAGCAGGCTGTAATAAGTAGAAGAATAAATGAATGACCTAGAAGACAAAGTAATGGAAATTACTCAAGGTGAACAAAAGAGAAGAAGAATTATGGAACATGAAAAACAGATTTAGGGAACTCAGTGACTCCATCAAACATAGTAACACTCATATTACAGGAGTCTCAGAAGAGGAAGAGAGAAAAAGGGGCAGAAAATGTATCTGACAAAATAATAGCTGAAAACTTCCCTAATTTGGAGAAGGAAATAGACATCTAGGTTCAGGAGGCACAAAGAACTCCCATCGAAATCAACAATAGCAGGCCAATTTCAAGACATACTGCAATTGAATTTTCAAAATATAGCGACAAAAGAATCTCAAAAGCAGCAAAACAAAGAGGTCCTTAACTTACAAGGGAAGACCCATAAGGCTAGCTGGAGATTTCTCAACAGAAACTTGGCAAGCCAGAAGACAGCGGCATGATATATTCAAAGTGCTGAATGAGAAAAATCCACAGCCAAGAATACTCTATTCAGCAAGGTATCATTTAGAATAGGAAAAATAAAGAATTTATCTCCAAACAAAAACTAAAGGAGTTCCTGACCACTAAACCAGCGCTACATGAAATACTGAAGGGGATTCTTTGGGAAGGGGACACTAAAGTGACAGAATAAAAGCAGCAAACACAAAAGCCAGTAACAATGAATATTTCTATAAAAATCAGTCCAGGGATCCCTGGGTGGCGCAGCGGTTTGGCGCCTGCCTTTGGCCCAGGGCGCAATCCTGGAGACCCGGGATCGAATCCCACGTCGGGCTCCCGGTGCATGGAGCCTGCTTCTCCCTCTGCCTGTGTCTCCGCCTCTCTCTCTCTCTCTCTCTCTGTTACTATCATAAAAAAATAAAATAAAAATAAAATAAATGGATTTTAGCTATCCTTAAAAAAAAAAAAAAATCAGTCCAGGAGGGACCCCTGGGTGGCTCAGTGGTTGAGCATCTGCCTTTGGCTCAGGTCATGATCCCAGGGTCCTGGGATTGAGTGCCCCTTTAGGCTCCTCACAGGGAGCCTGCTTCTCCCTCTGCCTATATGTCTCTGCCTCCCTCTCTGTAATTAATAAACAAACAAACAAACAAACAAACCAAAATCAGTCCAGGAAGTCACACACAAAAAGGATATAAAATATAGTAACATATACCTGAAATGTGAGGAAGAGAGGAGAAAAAAACGGGTTCAAACTTGAACAACCATCAACTTAATACAGACTGCTGCGTGGAGAAAAGGTTATATACACAAACCTAATGGCAACTATTTTTTAAAAACCACTGACAAACATGCAAAGAATAAAGAGAAAGAACTCCAAATATATCACTAAAGAAAATCAGCAGAACACGAAAGAGAAGAAAGGATCTGAGAAAATCTCCAGGAACAACCACAAAACAAGTAATAAAATGGCACTAAGTGCATATCTATCTATTACTTTGAATGTAAGTGGAATAAACATTCCAATCAAAAGATATAGGGTGGGGCACCCTAGTGGCATAGTCAGTTAAGTAACTGAACCTTGGTTTTGGCTCTGGTGGGGGAGATCCAACCCCATGTGGGGCTCCATGCTTAGCCTGCAGAGTCTCCCTTCAGTTTCTCTCTCCCTCTTCCTCTGTTCCTCCTCCAGTCTCCATTCACTCACTCTTTCTCTTTCTAAATTAAATACTTTTGGAAAAGATACAAGGTGACAGAATGGATTAAAAAAATAAAAATAACAAAAAACAAGACCATTTATGCTGCCTAAAAGAGACTTATTTTAGGCCTAAAGACACCTCCAGATTGAAAGTGAAGAGACAGAGAAACAATTATCATGCAAATACAAGTCAAAAGAAGGCTGGAGCAGCAATACTTATATGGGACAAACTAGACTTTATAACAAAGACTGTAACGAGACAAGAAGAGCACTATATAATAATAAAGGGGATAAATCAGCAAGAAGATATAGAAATCATAAATATTTATGCATCTAACACAGGAGTACCCAAATATATAAAACATTAAACATAAACTCATCAGTAACAATAATAGGGGACTTATCATCACACTTACATCAATGGACAGGTAATCTAAACAGAAAAAAACAATCAATGAAACCAGGAGCTGATTCTTTGAAACACTTAATAAAATTGATCAACCTCTATCTAGATTTATGAAAAAGAAAACAAGAAAGAACCAGAATAAATATCACAAATGAGGAGAGGAGAAATAACAACCAACATCACAGAAATACAAACAATTATAAAAGAATATTATGAGGAATTATATGCCAACAAAATGGACAATTTGGAAGAAATGGATCAATTCCTAGAAACAGAAATTACCAAAACTGAAATAGGAAGAACAGAAAATGAACAGACTGATAACCAGCAATGAAAATGACTCAGTAATCAAAAAAACTCTCAACAAACAAAAGTCCAGGAATAGATGGCTTCACAGGTGAATTCAACCACTCATTTAAAGAGTTAACACCTATTCATCCGAAACTGTTCCAAAAAATAGAAGAGGAAGGAAATTTTTCAAATTCATTCTATGAGGCCAGCATTACACTGGATAGTAAAACCAGATAAAGACACCCACACAAAAAAAGAGAACTACAGGCCAATAGCTGTAGAGTAGATGCAAAAATCCTCAATAAAATACTAGCAAACTGAATACCTAAAAAAAATTTCACCTCAATCAAGTGGGATTTATTCCTGGGATGCAAGCATGCCTCAATATTCGCAAATAAATCAATGTGATACACCACATCACCAAGAGAAAGGATCATTTCAACAGATTCAGAAAAAGCATTTGACTAAGTATAACAAACCATTCTCAATAAAAACCTTCAACGAACTAGGTCTAGAGGGAACATACCTCAACATAATTAAGGCCTTATATGAAAAACCCATAGGGAACATCATACTCAATAGGGAAAAACAGAGCTTTCCTATAAGGTCAGGAAAGACAATGATGTCCACTCTCACCACTTTTATTCAACATCATACTGGAAGTCATAGGCACAGTAATCAGACAACAAAAAGAAATAAAGGCATCCAACTGGTGAGGAAGCAGCTTTCACTACTTGCAAATGACATGATAATACTTACAGAAAACCCTAAGGATTCCACCAAAAACATACTAGAACTGAATTCGGTAAAGTCACAGAATACAAAATCAATGTACAGAAATTTGTTGCATTTCTATATACTAATAATGAAACAGCAGAAAAAGTGAAATTAAGAAAGCAATTCCATTTACAATTGCACCAAAAATAATACCTAAGAATAAACTTAACCAAAGAGGTGAAAACATCTGTATTCCGAAAACTATAAAAAAACTGATAAAAGAGGGACACCTGGGTGGCTCAGCAGTTGAGCATTTCCCTTTGGCCTCAGGGCATGATCCCAGTCCAGGATTGAGTCCCACACTGGGCTACCTGCATGGAGCCTGCTTCTCCCTGTGCCCATGTCTCTGCCTATCTATGTGTGTCTTCTCATGAATAAATAAATAAAATCCTTGAAAAAAAATAAAAGAAATTTAAGATATAACAGTTGGCTACACATGGAAGCAATCTACAGATTTAATGCAATCCCTATCAAAATACTAAAGTATTTTTCACAGAGCGAGAGAAAAAAAAATCCTAAAATCCATAATCCTATGTATGGAACTATAAAAGACCCCAAATAGCAAAAGTAATCGTGAAATAAGAAACAAAACTAGAGGTATCACAATTCTAGACCTTAAGTTATATTACGAAGCTGTAGCAATCATAAAACTATAAAACTATGGTACTGGCACACACACACAACACACACATACACCTACACAGACACCTAGATAAATGAAACAGAATAGAAAACCCAGAAATTAACCCACACTATATGGTTAATTAATCTTCACCAAGCAGGAAAGAATATCCAGTGAGAAAAAAGACCATCTGTTCAACAAATGGTGTTGGGAAAACTAGACAGCTATGTGCAAAAGAATGAAAACGGGGATCCCTGGGTGGCGCAGCGGTTTGGCGCCTGCCTTTGGCCCAGGGCGCGATCCTGGAGACCCGGGATCGAATCCCACGTCGGGCTCCCGGGGCATTGAGCCTGCTTCTCCCTCTGCCTGTGTCTCTGCCTCTCTCTCTCTCTGTGACTATCATAAATAAAAAAAATTAAAAATAAAAAAAAAAAAAAAAAAGAATGAAAACGGGCCCGAGTTTTAGACCATACACAAAAATAAACTCAAAATGGATTAAAGACCTAATGTGAGACCGGAAACCATAAAAAATCCTACAAGAGAGTATAGGCAGTAATTTCTCTGACATCAACCCCAACAATATTTTTCTAAGGTATGTCTCCTGAGGCAAGAAAACAAAAGCAAAAATAAATTATTGAGATTACATCATAATAAAAAGCTTGTGTACATCAGAGCTAACAATCAACAAAAACTGAAGACAATGTAGGGAATGGGAGAAAGGTTTTGTAAACAAACATACCTGATACAGGGTTAGTATCCAAAATATAAGAACTCAATACTAAAAAAAAAAAAAAAAGAAAGAAAGAAATCCAATTAAAAATGGGCAGAAGAGATGAAACAGACCTTTCTCCAAAGAAGACATCCAGATAGCCAATAACACATGAAAAGATGCTCCATATCACTCATCATCAGTAAACAGACATCATATCACATTAAGATATTAATCTCACACCTCTCAGAATGGCTAATCAAAACCACAAGTGTTGATGAGGATGTAGAAGAAAAAGGAACATTTGTGCTCTGTTGGTGGGAACAGCTAACTGTGGAACACAGTATGGTTGTTTTTAAAACAGAATTACCCTATGATCCAGTAATTCTACTACTGGATATTTACCCAAACAACTCAAAAACATTAATTTGAAAGGATACATGGAACTCTACATTTACTGAAGCATTATTTACAATAGCCAAATTATAGAAGCAGCCCAAGTGTCCATCAATCAACAAATGGATAAAGAAGAGGTGGTGTGTACACATGTACACACACACGAAAATTACTCAGCCATAAAAAGAATGAAGCTTGCCATTTGCAATAACATGGATGGGATCTGGAGGTTATAATGCTAAGTGAAAGAAGTCAGAGGAAGACAAATTATCGTATGATTTCACTTGTGAAATTTAAGAAAACAAATGAAGAAAAAAAAAAAAAGGCAAACCAAAAAACAGACTCCACTATAGAGAACAAACTGATGGCTACCAGAAAGAGATGAGTAGGGGGTGGGTGAAATAGCTGATAGATATTAAAGAGTATTCTTATCATGATGAGCACTGAATAATGTATAGAAACACTGAATCGCTATATTGTACACCTGAAACTAATAGAACACAGTATGTTAACTATACTGGAATTAAAATTTAAGAATGAAAAAAAAATTCCCTGCAGAACATCCTGCCTATTGTTTTCCTGCTAAAAGATCTCTTGGCATTAATATCAAGACTCAACAGCACGGAATTGGTGGTAATAACAACTGATCAATGGAACAGAAAGCCCAAAAATAAACCCAGACATACGTGAACAACTGATACTTGACAAAGGCAGTGCAGTAGGAGAAAGGATGGCTTTTTCGACAGCAGTGGTGGAAAAATTAAATATCCACAAGTAAAATGAACTTGGATCCATACCTCATATCACACAGGAAATTAACTCAAAATGGATCATAGATCTAAATGTAAAACTTAAAGCTGGGAAACTTCAGAGGAAAACATGTTAGGTAAAGAATTATTAATACCAAACAAAAGAAAAATTCATACAAGATAAGTTGGACTTCACTAAAAAGGAATTGGACTCCTTAGAGAAATAACCAAGGCTGATACAGTAAAGTAGAAGATAAGCCTAGAAACTATCTGGTTTGCCAGAAAGTTAGAAGTATTCAACAATCAATAGGTGTATGTCAGGAAGGACAAGATTTCAACTTGAAGGGGTTCCTACTGCCCCAAATTGGAACAATGTGGTTATCAAAATAATGAAAGGAATAGTTTATAATATAAAAAATTTCACAAGCCCACAGTGATAAATGGAAAAGGAAAGTCTCATTCATACAGTACAGTATCAGCTAATAAGCTGAGAGTGACAGAAAAATCACCATTTTGCAACATCACAATAATAAATGATGAAGGGAAGAATCAGCAGTGGATGCTATCTACAGTTTTTGGGAACAGAACACTGACAGAGACCCAAAGTATCTCACAGGAAGTTATTAATTACAAAGGGGGAAACTGGAGAAATCTGGCAGTTCAAACTAGTGATGAAAGCCAAACAACAGCAATGGGACAAGAGGACATCATGGTTTCCTAATGTAAAGCACTGAAGGGGACGCATTACTTTTGCCAAAAATGATGAATAAGGAGAGAAATCAAACATTAAGTTGAAAAACAACATTTGACAGAAATAATTATTAACTACCTCAAGGAACTGGGATAACTAGGAGTGGCCAGTAAGAAGTTGAGACAGTGCTCAAGAATATAACAGCAGCAGATGTGATAAATATGATACAAAATAGCCACTACTGCTAAGGCTAGGACAGAGTACCCAAGGAAGAATTTTCCCTTCAGAGCTCAATAGTCAGACCTTGTTAGAAAAGGTAACAGCCATCACTCACACTTTGGTGCTGTACCAGTGGGATTTTGCTGGAATTCACCCTCTGGAACTTGTCCACAAATCTATTCCATAGTACGTGTGCTGGCAATCTGTGTCCTGGATTTCCCCACCATCAAAGGGGGTGAAAAGCTGCTGTGAAGGACATTATTGTGACAACTGACCAAAATTGAATATAGATCATGTATTAGATAATAGCACTGTACTAATGTCAATTCTCTAATTTAATTATACTGCAGTTATAGGGGATTATCCTTGCATATATCAAAACTCATCAACAGTACATTTAAATATGTGCAGCTTACTGTATGTTAATCTTAATCTCAGTAAAGCTAAAAATAAATAACCTTTTAAAAAAGAGAATCTATGTTTGGGGCTAAGGGTCATGTCTACACTGCTCCCAAATAAAGTAAAATATAATATATATATATATATATCACCAAGCATACAAAGTGAGAAATGCAACAAAATCTAGTATCCTTAGGAAGGGCTCATAGGAACAATACTTTTAAGTTCTTATATGTGGTCTTTATGCTTAAACATCAGTTGGCTGGATGTGTGCCTCAATTCACAATTTTTTTCTATGAAAAATCTTAAAATCTTTACTCCAGTCTTCCAGATTTAAGTACTAATGCTGGAGAGTCTAATGATAATCTGGCATTCTTTCCACCTAAGTGATGTAGTCTTTTTGTGTAGGTCCCCAAAGTTTTTTTTTTTTTTTTCTTTAAAAGCCCTAGAACACATTTCAGTGGTGGCTGTTGTTTCAATTTTCCTAAGCACATGATGAACCCTTATAATACAGATGTTCATCTTTTAACAGCATTTTCTTGTTTTTGTTTTTTTCCTGTTCTTTGTCAGTCCGGGCACTTTTATTAATGTCCATATACTTATTGCACATGCATATAAGATCTTCTTGTCACTTATGAATTTCTTTCAGCTCTTTACTTGATTTGTTTTCACTTGTCTTTTTCCATCATTTCTTTCTTTTGTGGTACTTTCTAGAGTGTCTGCTCATTCAAGAACTTTCTGGTTATCTTCATTTCTGAAATATTTCTCATTCATTCCTCAAGTCTTGTCAGTTTTTCATGATCTCCTATAACATAGGAGCTCATTTACAAACTTTTCTAATTCAGTTTTATTTTGTTTTTTCATAACATACTGTTTTATTTTTCCAGCTTATTTGTAGAAATTATATCTGTGCTTTAAGACAAAGTATTACTGCTATCTTCACTTCTTTAGATCTGTTATTCAGAGGACTACTGTCCTTTTTCTTATACTATCTTCCAATGACATAAAATTACAATACCTTCTATAAATCTTATTATAGTTGGATGGCTTTTCCTATACTTTTAAGTTTCCTATGTAAGATTTGTAAACAGACTGAGATAGCTTTCCTAGATTCAGAGTTCAAAGGTTTCCTCTTATATGGTTACCACAAAGTATTCAAACCTAAGGTACTTAAGTGTGACCACTTCCCTAATACTTTCTGAGATCTGCCTCCTCCAGTGCCCCCTCCCCACATGTATCTGTGTCTTTTCTCCTCTTTACCCTTAAGTTCCTACTCTCAATCAACTTTTATTTGCGCAATTTCTTTTCAGTGTGGGGCTCTGTTCGCTTCCTGAATATTTCTAAGAATCTCAGGAACCAGGCTGTCCCTGCTCCCTCATACTTTCCTGTGGCAAACGATCTCATTTCAGACCCTATTAGAAGTTTCTGGACCACATTTTGAATAGCACTCCCTAAAATACTTGCTTTTTTTCAGAGAGTGCTGAGTGGCACTGTAAGGCAGACAGGTATCACTATAAATGTACGATCTCCAGTAGCAAGTGGGCCTCAACAAGATCTGCAGTCATACTACATTTTACTGGGAAATGCAATCCACTTTGCACACATGTAGACAAACCCTCTCTGTGTGTGTGTGTGTGTATGTATACCTACTCTTACCTTCTCTCCTGTTCGTAACAAAATGTCTCTCCTTCTATTCAAAGTCACCAATCTTTCCATCTATGCCTTGGGTCAATCAATCCTGCTTTCTCAGAACACCTCACAAATCCCTTCTTTGGTATATTTGATAGCTCGTTTGATTGAACTCTTCTTTCATATAACAAAGATGCTTAAGCCTTTCCCATTTACAAAAAGGCGATAAACAATAACTCCATTTCTCTCTCCAACTACTGCATAATTCCTTTAAATTTCTCTAGAGTTGTCTTAACTATCCACATCTCTTTACTTCTACCCATTGTATAACCCCAACAGAGTTTCCCCTACTACTTCTCCATCAAAATATGCTTTGCATGACTGTCATGTTTCTAACACTAAAATGTTTTTGGCCTCTCTTATTTGAACTTGAGTGAATGCGACACCGTGAACTACCACTTTGTTAATACTTTCTTTGCTTGGCTTCCATGACACTACATTTTCCTGAATTTCTCCCACCTCCTTCTCAGTGTCCTTTCTAGGTTTCCATCCTACACACCCGTAACATATCCGAATACCTAAGGCCTTGTGCTAGGTGATCTCCTCACTCTAATCTCTAGAGTAGAAGAGAAAGAAACGAGGGAGGACAACAGGACACCAAAAAGGAAGGGTCAGAGAAATGGAATGGAAGCCTTAATACCAAAGATGGGTGGGGAAATGAGCTGAGGTTAGTAAAAGCAAGTTAAGGCATGTGACACACAAGTCAAGTCTAGAAGATGAGGAACAGAAGAATATAAATCAACATGCACCAGTACAAAAGGCCAGATACTAATGTCATGTGCTATAGGCTCTTCTCCTGGTTATCCTTAATGTTGAATACAGACGGTCAAGAGATCCCAGAAAGACTATTCATTCATAAGGAAGATAAAATAAAGACCTTCCAGTAGTTATAAATCCCAATTACTATATATGACATTTTCTTTTAAATTTATTGGGATTTTTTTTTTTTAAGATTTATTTATTCGTGAGGAGACCGACAGAGAGAGAGAGAGAGAGAGAGAGAGAGAGAGGCAGAGACAAAGGCAGATGGAGAAGCAGGCTCCATGCAGGAAGGCTGACATGGGACTGGATCCCGGGTCTCCAGTACAGCTCCCTGGGCCAAAGGTGGCGCTAAACCGCTGAGCCACCCAGGAGTCCCACTTTTAAATTTACTGTAGGGCAGCCGGGGTGGCTCAGGGGTTTTAGCGCCACCTTCGGCCCCGGGGGTGATCCTGGAGTCGCCGGATTGAGTCCCACGTCAGGCTCCTTGCATAGAGCCTGCTTCTCCCTCTGCCTGTGTCTCTGCCTGTGTCTCTGCCTGTCTTTCATGAGTAAATAAAAAAAAAGTTTTAAATAAAATAAAAATAAATAAATAAATTTATTGTATTGTGACCAGAGTACCTATGGACAACGTGTTTTTTAGAAGAAATTAGAAGAAAGTTCTTTGGGCAGCCCAGGTGGATCAGCAGTTTAGTGCCGCCCTCAGCCCAGGGCATGATCCTGGAGACCCTGGATCGAGTCCCACGTCAGGCTCCCTGCATGGAGCCTGCTTCTCCCTCTGCCTGTGCCTCTGTCTCTCTCTCCTCTCTGTTTCTCATGACTAAATAAATAAAATCTTAAAAAAAAAAAAAAAGAACAAAGTTCTTTGAAGAATCCTGTATTTTTACAACTTAGAAGAGGATATGAAAACCATTTTTGAAAGACAAGGTAAACACGGAAAAACACTGAGGCAATTCAGCTGACACTTATGTTCACATGTTGTTTTAAACACAGGTGTTTAAATATGCACCTATGTATATATTATGCGTATATACTATAGTACTACAGTACCCTGTATATAAAAAATCACATATACAAGACATTCTGAAAGAACAAAATCAGGGCAAAATATTTTTAAATGTTTTGCTAGTCATGATAGCTTCATACCACTATCCTCTAATGGTCCAAGATGTAATATACATTTAAGGCATAGTTCATCATTAATTCAGAGGATGTCAATTTTCAAAGAGGGTTTTTGGTAATTTTGAAACTTTTAGGCACTTATTAGATTTGGTTAGAAAATCACCTATGTTAACCTCACAATAAGACTGATAAAGAGCCTATGAAGTATCAGTTCTACCACTCTAATGCTGTTAGCTTACAATTAGTATTATCTTTATCATAGCTAAAAAAAAAAATTGAGACTTCAAAGATTCAAATAATTTAGGGCTGGTTGGAAAATCGAGACTCCATCAACTCCATATACCTGATAAAATAAACAACGGAACAGCAACAATTACAGCTTTCCATAGAATAGAGATCTTGCTGGCTAATCTACCACTGACTGCATATTCAGGTGCCAGGAAATGACAAGTATCTATCCCTCTACATAACACTAAAGAAGTCATCAGATATGAAGAGCCCTGAGGAGCTTTCCATATTTTCCTAAACTTGGGAGGAGCTGAGCTATTAGCATCCAACCTTGATGACAGACTTAAATACAACTCTCTATGCTATTAATTGGAGTTAAGGATCACTTTTTATAATTATTACACATACCCTACAACCTATAAACTAAGGGACTCTCCAGGCTGCTGAAACTGAGGCGCTTTCATGAGTGGCTTCCATATGGGAATTCCCTAGGAACTGAGATCCCAGGGCTTTATGTCCGGGTCCTGATAATGGCCTACCATGATCTTCAATTTTTCAGTCATTTTAGTTAAAATCAGAGTCTACAACCCATAAGCCAACTTATCCAAGAACATGTAAATTGTATTACAATACGTATGTATGTGTATGCACGAGCAAGCTAGGGGTGGATTGGAGGGGGGAGTGTCACAATAGGGTCTGCAGTATAGAAATCCTATTACTTCCCTTGCAGCTGTGTACAGTTTGACAGGTTGTGCAGCACAAGGAACTACTTAATTTAAGAGGGCAAATGGGGATTAATATGCATTCCACTTCCTAAGGCATGTAATCCTTGGTACTACAGGTGACAAGTGAACACATATTCCTAACTCAGATAAAGTAACTTTTAGACTTACAGCAGCCTCAATTCCCCCACTCTTAGAATGCTTTGTATACAATATGTGAAATGCAGCCATTTGAAATGCTTATTAATGACAATCTACTTATCAAAGTACTTTAACTTAAATTCTAATGTTTTCCCCTCAACTCAATAAATTATGTTACCTCGTAATGTGGGACACATATATCCCATTTGGAGACTACTGGTCTACTATGTACTTGAAAATACAGGAGTAAATTTGAAAAAGGGGTCAAGGTTTTAGGAAGAAATGTAGGGCTCATGCAAGTAGGTTGATAGTTTAACTTGGTGAGATCTCTAAGAAAAATCAGACAAAAATCTAGAGATCTGGGACACCTGGGTGGCTCAGCGGTGTAGCGCCTACCTTCCGCCCAGGGTGTGATCCTGGAGTCCCGGGGTCGAGTCCCACATCGGGCTCCCTGCATGGAGCCCACTTCTCCCTCTGCCTGTGTCTCTGCCTCTCTGTCTCTCATGAATAAATAAATAAAATATTTAAACACACAAACACAAACACACACACACACACACACACACACACACACACACACGAGGATCCCTGGGTAGCTCAGCGGTTCAGCGCCTGCCTTGGGCCCGGGGCGTGATCCTGGGGGTTTGGGATCAAGTCCCACGTCTGGCTACCTGCATGGAGCCTGCTTCTTCCTCTGCCTGTGTCTCTGCCTGCCTGCCTCTCTCTCTCTCTTTCTCTCATGAATGAATAAATTAAACAAATCTTAAAAAAAAAAAAAACGCAAAAATTACTAAGTATAAAAGAAAAAATGGATAAAATCAGGCAATCAAAATTTAAAACTTCAAGCTCTGGGATCCCTGGGTGGCACAGCGGTTTGGCGCCTGCCTTGGCCCAGGAGGTGATGCTGGAGACCCGGGATCGAATCCCACGTCGGGCTCCCGGTGCATGGAGCCTGCTTCTCCCTCTGCCCGTGTCTCTGCCTCTCTCTCTCTCTCTCTGTGTGTGTGACTATCATAAATAAAATAAAATAAAATAAAATAAAATAAAATAAAATAAAATAAAATAAAATAAAATAAAATAAATAAAAAATAAAACTTCAGCTCTTCAAAAGACACCATTAAGAAAATGAACGGGAAAGAAAGAAAGAAGAAAAGAAAGAAAAGAAAAGAAAAGAAAAGAAAAGAAAAGAAAAGAAAAGAAAAGAAAGAAAAGAGAAAAGAAAAGAATGAACGGGCAAGCTATAGGAGTTAAATATGTATAAAACTGTATCTAACAAAGGACCAGGATATAGAACGTATATAAAGAATATTTACTTATCAATAATGTAACCAATTACTTAACTTTAAAAATCTGCAAAAGACAAACTGAAATTATACCAAAAAGCTATAATAGCTAATAAGCACAAGAAAAGACTCTCATCGTTATTCATCGGGGAAATGAAAATTAAAACCATGAGACTCCCCTTTGCACATCCTAGAATGACTAAAATTAAAGACTAACGACACCCAAACTGGCAAAGATTATGAACCAACTGGAACTCTCATACATCGCTGGAGGGAATGCAAAACAGTACAACCAGTATAAATATACATTTATGACACAAAGAAGAAATTCCCATTTTAGTATTTACCCAAGGAAATAACATACTACATAAACACTTGTCTACAAATATTTATAACAGTTTTATTCCTAATAGCCACAAATTGAAAACAACAGTATGATTTCCATTAACAAGGTGAATATTGTATATAGAACTGTTTTATATAAAACTGGTAGACAATATGGATCAATCTTAAATACTATTAATTCTTTGACATTGTATCTTGTACTCACAAGGTGATTTACACTTCTCACCAAGAACCCAAAGCAATCAAATCCCAAAATCGACAGTTACATCTTACAGACTGCCAGTTAGTAAAGAAGTCTACAAAAAATTGATGGGTTCTTATTTTTTACTCTTCCCTGGATAAATAATGTGACCCTTTTCAAGGGTATGCTCAATACTCTTTTAAAACCAGCTTAGGGATCCCTGGGTGGCGCAGCGGTTTGGCGCCTGCCTTTGGCCCAGGGCGTGATCCTGGAGACCCGGGATCGAATCCCACATCGGGCTCCCGGTGCATGGAGCCTGCTTCTCCCTCTGCCTGTGTCTCTGCGCCTCTCTCTCTCTCTCTGTGACTATCATAAATAAATAAATAAAAAAAAATTAAAAAAAAAAAAAAAAAAAAAAAAAACAGCTTAAAAAAAAAAAAAAAAAACAGCTTAGAGTTTGCTACTCTTTTGCTGAATACACTACAAAATATTGTACAATGTTGTACCATTTCTCTAAGACCAGTTTGTTTTCTGACTTCAGGTACCTATAATGTACCTAAAGAAAATCTGTTTTCTACGTCCTTCCCTCTTTCCTGGATATAACTGCACACTAAGAAAATGGCAGTCATACCTGAGGTAGCTCATCCAACTTTAGCATGTGGTCACTCATCCTCATTCCTTCCAACTGGCAGGCAGCCTTATCAAAGGACAGTTTTGACCCATGTTCTCATGGGGTCTTGGTAGTTACTGTAATTGTATCTGAGCATTTATAAATTATAATACATTCTTTTTCATTATAAACTAGCTTTATTTCTTTTGCATAAAACATTTCAGAAGATTTATTTTCTATGAATTCCAATTAGGGTAACAGAGAACACCAAAAATGATTTATAGAAATATCAGGTTTGATAATGCTGAAAACTATTATTCTATACCCTGAATTTTGGTCTTAATTTCCTAAGGAATCCTCCTATGATCAATTTTGTTTTGGAATATAACATGGCTTGAGCTAATGAAACACTAGAATTTAATATTATACTCTAGAATTCTAAAACTATGCCAAGTTGGGCTCTCTGGAGGGCTAGGCCTAGAAATCTAATTTTTTTTTTAAGATTTTATTTCTTTATTTGAGAGAGAATGAGCAGGGAGGAGAGGCAGAGGGAGAGGGAAAAGTAGGTTCCCTGCTCAGCAGGGAGCCTGCCTTTGGGGCTCCGATCCTAGGATCCCAGGATTGTGAGATAACGACCTGAGCAGAAGGTAGACAACACTTAACCAAATGAGCCATCCAGATACCTCTAAAAGTCTAATAAGTATACCAGTGCCTCTAGTAGAGCTAAAATTTGAAAACCACTATCTAAAAGGGACGAGTATAACTGCAACATGATTGTGGCCTCAACAAAACTTGTTTTGTTTGGCCTAAAGAATGGGCCTGTGTGTGTGTGTGTGTGTGTGTGTGTGTGTTTTTATTTACTTGCCATGATCTAATACTAGAGAAAGCTCACACAAAAATCTGGGCTTCAGACTTCTCATTAAAAGAAATACTATATATATATAGTATAGTATATATTTGTGTATATATATACATCCTTCAATATATAGGATATTCAATATATAGGAATATATATATTGAAGGGTGTATATATATATATATACCCTTCAATACTGGCCCTCTGAGGGCACCTGGGTGGCTCAGCGATGGAGCATCTGCCTTTGGCTCAGGTCATGATCCAAGTCCTGGGATAGAGTCCCACATCTGGCTCCCTGCAGGGAGCCTGCTTCTCCCTCTGCCTGTGTCTCTGCCTCTCTGTTTCTCTCATGAATAAGTAAATAAAATCTTTAAAACAAACAAACAAAAAAATACTGGCCCTCTCTTCTCTTACATGACAATCTGCAAGAGCTGAGTTTGCTGCCTGCCTCCCTTTCACTCCTAACCTCCAACTCATAGTTCTCCAACTCATATAACTAGCTTAGCTCCTGTAGGTATTATAGAGTTTGATCCATGAGGACTGTACCCACAAGTTCATTAGGAGAATGAAGAACAGAGATGATGAAATGAACCCTATTTATTTATGAAATGTGCTGGCTAAAGTTTTATCTCAGCTAGTATTGGAGTAAGTTCACAAGGAGAGAGAGGAAGGAAGAACATATTTAAGTTAATAAGATACAGGATAGGTAGTATTTTTAATTTATAGAAAATGACCCTCTTTTTAACAGTGTATTTAAAGAATCATTTGTTAGAGACTCTTTCTCAGCATAAAAACAAAACCATTACCTTCCAATTTATATGCTTTCTTGAATTCTTGCTGGTAATACAAACACCAAGATAAAACATATTTAGACTAGAATCGCATAGAACATTTTGAGAAATCTGGAACTTAAAACCTGTCTCAGAGTTTAGTTTCGGAGCTTTTATTCCCCATGTCATGGCCAGGCACACGATAAACCTTAATTCTAGAATTAGGCAAAATTCAGATCCCGATTGGCTACTAGCCTATTTAACCCATTAAAATTCAAATAAAAGAGACCTCAGACTGTGTCTAAACATTAAGAACTAAGATTTGTTTCACCTGTACTGAATTTCCAACAGGTGGGCCACATGAGAGAAAACAAGAGTGAAAGATCGGAGACTTCAGCCTATTTGCAAGCTAGCTTACCATGGTAGAAGGCAGACTCATGGGTGAGAGACCAGGGACCTTTATTAGCTACTCACAATAATAACGTAGGCCAAAGCTAACATAAACCGAAGCATCGACATTTTTGCTCTCCTTCCCGGAACCCCAGTTCCCACCAGGCAAGGTCAAAGGGCCAGCTGACACCTGCACAGGCAATGGATTGTGTTACACCAGAGGAAACCTAAGCTTAGAGGACCCCAATCTTGTATCGTGGGTACTAAGCATGCCTGTCTTTAACTCCAGTGGACATCACACTGGACCACACGCACACCTGCTCTTTGCTCTGGTGGAAGACACTATCTCTATCTTCCAAGGCTGATCCTTATACAAACATCTTTCAAAAACAGAAACAAAGGGCAGTCACAGTACCTCCCTGGCACGACCTGCAGAAACTGAGAGACCGCTGGAAAACTGGCTCCCTAGGCCAGATACTGTTCCAAACACAGAATCAAATGCAGAGTCTAACACTACTGTCTATAGCACCGATTTCATATACCCCTTAACATAGGCTCAATTACTTAATTAGCATTTTATCTCAAACTTAATCAACCAGACCCTCTGAAAGTATACATCAAAAACGAATCATTCAAAAAAAAAAAAAAAACGAATCATTCCCTTTCTTTTTTTTTTTTTTAAATCATTCCCTTTCTAATTACTCTCTATTTTTGAAAAGGAGGTAGGTGCTCCCGAATCCGCAAAGTCGCAATTTACAATCCTCATTCTCCTAGGATGCTTACTGCGCTTACTCTGACTCACTTTTTAAAGGTCTCAAACCTGTTAACGCTCGCAATGGGAACGACCTGTCGAAAGTCTCATTACCCAGCAACGTCCTCATTACCCAGCTGTCGTCTACAAAATACAAGAAAACCCTGCGGGCCGCCCGCCCCCCCCCCCCCCAAAAAAAATCACTCCCTTCTATTTCTCTTTACCCTTTACCGTTGCGAAAGAAAACCTTCCAATGCAAACACACACACACACACACACACAACCACATACCGTCTCTCTAGGTCCCTCCGTCCCGGCAGAAGGGAGAGAAATCGGGGAGACGCGTCAAAGAAGCCGAAACATACGTGCAGGACAGAAAACAGCATCCGGATCTGCCACGCGTCTCCCCGAAGAAAAGTCCCCGTCGCTTCGTCTTCACCCACCGCCCACCACCCCCGGCTCAAATGACGTGGGTCCGAACCGGGTGATGAGGGCCGCACCGACCGGGACAAAGCTCCGGGGGAGGCAGAGGGCAGAGCAGTGAGCCGGACGCAGCGGGCCAAGCAGCCGAGCGACGCGGCGCAGCCCGCTCCAGCCCAGGTTTCCAGAGTGCGGGGCGCGCTCCTCCAGCCCCGGAGGAGAACGCGGAGCCGCCGCCGCCAAGCCCTCGGCGCCCGGGGAAGTGGCTCGCGGGGCGCGCGGGCCGCCGCCGCCGACGCGGACCCTCCTCCTCGCCCCTCCCCCGCCGCGCACCCCCGGCGGCGGCGACGTGACAGCGGGTCGCGCCGCACCCGGGCGCCCGCCTCCTGCCCCGGAGGGGGGCCGCTCCTCAGGCTCCTCGGGCTCCCCGGGCGCCCCGGGCTCCCCTCCCCCCCGCGCGCCCACCTCGGCCGCCTCTCACCTTGGGTGGCGAACGGCGAGGAGCCGCTGACCGGCGAGCCGGGGGCGGGGACGGGCGGCGGGGTCTCGGCCGAGCCCAGCACGGGCGCGGGCAGCATGAGGTAGCGCCGGGGCGCGGGCAGGCAGGGCAGCAGCTCGGGCCCCGGCTCTGGACGTTGCTCGCCCCCGGGAAGGCTGCGCCCCAGCCCGCCCTCGCGTCCCCGCCGCTCTCTCCGGCCCCCCGCCCACCCCGCCAGCGCCGGCCCACCTCAGCCTCAGGCCCCGCCCCCGCCCCCCGCCCGCCCTCTCCCCGCAGCTGAGGCCCCGGCGAGGAGCGCGCCGCCCAATCGCCGCCGCGCCTGGCCAGGGGGCGGGGCCTGCCCAAGCCCGCGAGGCTCCGCCGGCCGCGGCGAGAGGCTGGGAGGTGCGAAGGCGCTTGCCCAGCCCCGCCCCCGCCCCCGCCCCAGCCGCGGCCTCTGATTGGGCCTTGCTGTGCGTGGCGCTCCTCTAGGAAGGTCAAGGGATCGTTTGTTAATGACGGACGGACTAATTGGGTCCGCCTGCGTTAGCCCCGCCCACGGGGGGCGGAGCTCCGCCGCCGGGCGCGCAGCGCGGCTAATTAAGTAACTTGTATCAAAATCCTAGAGAACACGGGCAACACCCTTTTTGAACTCGGCCACAGTAAGTTCTTGCAAGATACATCCACGAAGGCAAAAGAAACAAGAGCAAAAATGAACTATTGGGACTTCATCAAGATAAGAAGCTTTTGCACAGCGAAGGATACAGTCAACAAAACTCAAAGACAACCTACAGAATGGGAGAAGATGTTTGCAAATGACCTATCAGATAAAGGGCTAGTTTCCAAGATCTATAAAGAAATTCTTAAACTCAACCCAAAGAAACAAACAATCCAATCATGAAATGGGCAAAAGACATGAACAGAAATCTCACAGAGGAAGACATAGACATGGCCAACATGCACATGAGAAAATGCTCTGCATCACTTGCCATCAGGGAAATACAAATCAAAACCACGATGAGATACCACCTCACACCAGTGAGAATGGGGAACATTAACAAGGCAGGAAACCACAAATGTTGGAGAGGATGCGCAGAAAAGGGAACCCTCTCACACTGTTGGTGGGAATGTGAACTGGTGCAGCCACTCTGGAAAACTGTGTGGAGGTTCCTCAAAGAGTTAATAATAGACTGCCCTACGACCCAGCAATTGCACTGCTGGGGATTGACCCCAAAGATACAGATGCAATGAAACGCTGGGACACCTGCACCCCGATGTTTCTAGCAGCAATGTCCACGATAGCCACACTGTGGAAGGAGCCTCGGTGTCCATCGAAAGATGATGGATAAAGAAGATGTGGTTTATGTATACAATGGAATATTACTCAGCCATTAGAAACGACAAATACCCACCATTTGCTTCGAAGTGGATGGAACTGGAGGGTATGATGCTGAGTGAAGTAAGCAAATCAGAGAAGGACAAACAGGGTATGTTCTCATTCATTTGGGGAATATAAATAATAGTGAAAGGGAATATAAGGGAAGGGAGAAGAAATGTGTGGGAAATATCAGAAAGGGAGACAGAACATAAAGACTCCTAATTCTGGGAAACGAACTAGGGGTGGTGGAAGGGGAGGAGGGCGGGCGGTGGGGGTGAATGGGTGACGGGCAATGAGGGGGGCACTTGATGGGATGAGCACTGGGTGTTATTCTGTATGTTGGTAAACTGAACACCAATAAAATTTCTTTTTTTTTTTTTTTTTTAGTGATAGTCACAGAGAGAGAGAGAGAGACGCAGAGACACAGGCAGAGGGAGAAGCAGGCTCCATGCACCGGAAGCCGGACGTGGGATTCGATCCCGGGTCTCCAGGATCGTGCCCCGGGCCAAAGGCAGGCACTAAACCTCTGCGCCACCCAGGGATCCCAAAAAATAAATTTATTAAAAAAAAAAAAAAAAAAAGGGCAGCCCGGGTGGCTCAGCGGTTTAGCGCCGCCTTCAGCCCAGGGCGTGATCCTGGAGACCCGGGATCAAGTCCCACATCGGGCTCCCCGCGTGGAGCCTGCTTCTCCCTCTGCCTGTGTCTCTGCCTCTCTCTCTGTGTGCCTCTCATGAATAAATAAATAATAAATAAATAAAATAAAAAAAAAAAGTCTGGGCATCAGGTTAGAAATCAAAGTGTCCACACCAAAACACTAACCACTAGGACATGCTGGTTATTAGGAGAAGCTAGGAGCATATTATAGGAATCTAAAGGCAACAATTGAGATGTTGCCAGAAGAATTTATACCATTATCAGGGTCAGATAATTGGTTAAACATAGTCTTTTCCTCAGTGGTGATGATTTTCTGGCTATTTTTTTAGTTTTTTTCCTAGTTTATTCATTCAACAAATAGTTATTGAATATTTCATACACATTAGGCACTAGGCAGTGGCTATACAGTTATGACCGAAATGTTGAAAGTGTACTATTGGAGCTTGCTTTTCATTTTGTGCAAGTATGGGACTTGCCACTCAGCAGAAAAGGCTGGTGATGGATTTGAGCCCCGAGGATGGAGTAGGTGTGCCAAATCTGCTACTTCTCTGGTCTAGACCATACCATTTCTTGCCTGATGGCCACTGCATCTGCTTCTCTTCTTGCTGGGCCCTCTAACTAGGATAATTTATTCAACCATTGAGTCAAGTCCCATTATTTCTCTACTCAAAACCCTCCTTACATTGGTCCCATGTGGTCTTATATAAATTTAGAACTCTTTCACCTTTCTGATTTCATCTGCTGCTTTGCTTCAGTGGTAGCAGCTTCTTGGCTGCACATCAGATCCCATCATTTTCTTGCTCACAGCTTTCAATAACTTACTATGACACACTGGATGAGTCACCCTCGGCTGCCATAATAAAGTACCATAGACTGGGTGGTTAAACAACAGAAATTTATTTTCTCACAGTTCTGGAGGCTAGAATTCCCAGATCAAGGTGCTGGCTGATCCAGTTCCTGGCCAGAGCTCTCTTGGCTTGCAGATTGCTGCCTTCACACCAAATCCTCACATGGCCTTTCCTCTGTAATGTGAGGAGGGAAATGGAGAGGAAGAGATCTCTTTTCATTCTCAGCAGACCAGCAGTCCTAGTAGATTAGGGCCCTACCCTTGGACCTCATTCACCCTTACTTACCTCCTAATGACTCTATCTCTAAATATAGTCACACTGAGAACTAGAATTTCAACATACGAATTGGAGGGGGACACAATTCGTCCATAATATGTGCAGAATAAAATCAAGCCTAGAAGCCTGGAAGCCTTGCACAATCTGATTCCTGCTTGCATCTCCAATCCAATCTCTTACCTCTCCCTCACTGTTACTTCCCTGTAGGTACACAAGGGCAATTCATGGCACATGCCAGAAACCACACCAAGAAATTGTATCTGCATCAATTCAATTTAGATCTTCCCCGGAAGGAGCTCCATTCAGTGATAGCATCTGACATCTCCAATCATACTTGAAGGCCAACCTGTCCTCAGATACAGACAGAACCTATTACGGAATTGTGATGCTTTCTGTCCTTGGCAGCTATTGCTGCTAAATGTACAACTGAGCCAGAGAATGCCTAGCCAACAGAAGGGTCTCACAGGAAAGAAATAATTTCAACAGTGCCCTATATTCCAGTAGGGATTACATATCAAGAACTATAAAAATATTCATGCACTCTGACCCACTTTGGTAATTCCACAACTGGAGTTTTGTCTCAGAAAAGTAACTTAAAATAAGAAACAAGGACTATATGTATGAAGAGGTTGATAGCACATAATTTGAAACTGCCAAAAATAAAAAAGTGTTAAGCTAAAAATACCCTAAATTTTAAGGAATAGAGAAATGCATATGAATTATAAAATATCAATATGCTGGAATATTTTAGTCATTAAAACAAAAAATATGGTTGTCATGGAAAACATTTTGT
The DNA here is from genome assembly GCF_011100685.1 of Canis lupus familiaris. Taxonomy (NCBI): domain Eukaryota; kingdom Metazoa; phylum Chordata; class Mammalia; order Carnivora; family Canidae; genus Canis; species Canis lupus. Next base: position 328,855 of record NW_023330106.1, on the reverse strand, counting down.
ATTGTTTTTTAAAAGATTTTATTTATTTATTCATGAGAGACACACAGAGAGAGGCAGAGACATAAGCAGAGGGAGAAGCAGACTCCTTGCAGGAGCCTGATGCAGGACTTGATCCTAGGATCCTGGGATCTCTACCTGAGCCAAAGGCAGATGCTCAACCACTGAGCCACCCAGGCATCTCAGAAAACACTTTTGAAACAAGTTTAGGTAAATAAGAAAATTAGAACTCAAAATCAACGTACATTATAATTCAACTGTATAAAAACTTTGTATATGTTCATAATGACAATAACTGGTACTAGCTGCACATTGTTGAGTGCTTCTTTCCCAGATGCTATTCTAAGCACTTACCTCATCTTTTATCCTTACAAAAATCTTTCAAAATAAACATTATTGTCTTGAAATAACAAGAGGCTCAGAGAGCTGAGGTTAATTTAATAAGCAAGTGGGAGAACAGATTTTGAATCCAGATTCGTCTGACTTAAAATTTTATGCATTTTCCTTTCCCAAAGGTACTTTTCCAAAGTTGGAAAGGACAAACATGGAAAAAACAAGAATACAAAAAGTCTAGTTGTCATATAAAGGTAGCATGATTATAAGACAAAATCTTATTTTTGTATTTTATATATTTTTATTACATTTTGAAACTGAATCAATACTTCTTGTAAAAGGAACCCACTATGCAGTCTGGCTCCTCACACAAAACAGTAATAGTGATATCTATGAATTGCCTGAAACATGCCAAGTTCAATGTGTGTCTTCCTCAACTCCATTTACATTTGAATTAACATACCAACCAGTGAGCAAGAGCAATAAATTATAGGCGTTATTGTAGGAGTACAACCCTCTTCTGAAGGCAAACCAGACTGTAGTTCTAAGTTCTGTTATGCAAGCTTCCAATAGAGATAGATAGTCTCTGAGGATCTTTTCCTACATTCCAAGCCACAAGAAGGAAGGATTACTAACTCGCCTTAAGGCCAATAGAAGAGAGCTTCAGCAAAAAAAAAAAAAAAAAAAGAAGAGAGCTTCAGCAATATAATTTCAAAAGATTGGGGGTCTTTACAAGAAGGGGAAAAGGTCATTTCCCTCCCTTGCTGGTTGATAATGAACTGAAAAAACTCATTAGATTCAGCATGAATGAAGCCTGGTGTATAGATTGGCGAGAAGGTTCTTAGGAGAGCTTGATATGTGTGTCCTGGAATCTGGGAGCATCCATGAGCCTAGAAACCAGTGCTTCCTTCTCTCCTAAAGTAGAAGGCAATGGGGGAGCTGCCTACATAACCACCACCTTGCATTGCAAGTTTACATGTGTTAAATGGTTAAATGGATGTCAAAAGTGATAACTGGGTTTGTGGTGATCTTATAAGTAGGCTGTCCCAAAAGGAAGCCTGCTAGCATGAGGGGATCTCAGCAAAAGGAAACTGTGAGTTCCTCCACCATGGGCAGTTGCTGAGGGGGGATGGTGTTTTAAGAGCAGAGGCAAACAGTATGTTGCCCAGGTTAGGGTCTGAGTAGAGCCTCTTAAATAACTCATAACCTGAGTCCTAACAAGAGAACCAGTCTTTGGGATGCACTGGCAGCCAAATTGCAGTAGCACCAATTAGGTAAGTAATTAGTCCCATCTTCTCTGATCCTTCTTCATCTAATTTGACCCTGAAGAAGCCAGAAGCAGCAAATAAATAAAGTGGATGTTTGACTGGCTCAGTCTAGATGTTGGTTGGGGCTGCAGTCATCTGAAGGCTTGACTGGGGCTGGAGAATCTGCTACTTAGGTGACTCATTCATGTGCCTGGTGAGTTGGTGCTGGGTGTTGGCAGGAGACCTCAGTTCTTCACTACATGGAACTCTCCATTGAGTGTGTTTAAGACATGATTGCTGGGGCAGCCCGGGTGGCTCAGCAGTCTAATGCCTGCCTTTGGCCCGGGGCATGATCCTAGAGACCCAGTATCGAGTCCCATGTCGGGCTCCCTGCATGGAGCCTGCTTTTCCCTCTGCCTCTCTCTCTCTCTCTCTCTCTCTCTCTCTCTCTCTGTGTGTGTGTGTGTGTGTGTGCCTTTCATGAATGGATGAATAAAATCCTTTAAAAAAAAAAGAAGACATGATTGCTGGCATCCTGAGAGCAAGCAAGTCAAAAGCACATGTCAAAAGCCAAAATATCTTTTATACCCTAGCCTTGAAAGTCATATGCCATCATTTCTGCAATACCCTTATAGAAGTCAGAGGTATTTTGTGTGGGTGGGGATTGCACAAGAGTGTGAATAGCAGGAGGTGAGAATCATTGAAGGGAGAGGTAATGGGATGCCTGGATGGCTCAGCAGTTGGGCATCTGCCTTTGGTTCAGGTCGTGATCCTGAGTTCCTGGAATTGAGTGCCACATCAGGCTCCCTGAATGGAGCCTACTTCTCTCTCTGCTTCTCTGTGTCTCTCATGAATAAATAAATAATTTCTTTAAAAAAAAAAGAAGAAGGGAGAGATAGTGTTAGGACAGAGCTAAAGTTGGAAGAGGAGAGAGGCTTTGAATGGGACATATGATTGAATATGTAACTTAGACCACACTGGACTTCTTCATATCTGAAAGTGAACAGACTTAATGTAAATAGATTTTATAGCTGGAAAAATTATGGGAAGGATTGCAACTAGTGTTAGGTCATTTTCTAAGGCTATAAGTACTGGCACTTTGACATTTGCCACCTGAATATGTGTGGAATCTCCTTTAGATATCACAGTAACTTTATTTAACATACAAATGACATGGTAATGCTGTATAATATTTGCTACCACGTTATGCAATTTAACTATTAATGTGTTACACTTCAAAGTGTTTGTAAGCTTCACATGCAATATGACTACAGTTCTCTGTAAACAGTTCAGCACCTGTAAACGGAAAGAGAATATGGACTCCTGTTGTGTGGATTGGGACCTTTATGGAGACTTCTCTGTTATGTGATTATTGCCTGGATGGGCTGTGTCAGGTGTCAGGATGAGAAGACTCTATGAGCACTGATAACTAGTCGTGAAAGGAAGGATCATCCCAAAGCCAAGAGTTACCAGCAAAGTAGGAAGTTAAGAGTTAAGAGTTAAGAGTTCAATGGCCAAGCCTTGTAGGTTGTCACCTGTGGGGCTAGATGATTCCTTAGGTCCCAGCTCATTTTTGTGGTTATACTTCCATTGGAATCTTGATCCTCTTTTCTGCAAGCATCAGAAACATGTATACTCCCAGGAAATAACCTTTTGCATTATTGAACATTTAACATCTCTAACCAAAGAAGGAAGTTGGGATATTTGCCTTACATTAGTGTGACTATAGGAAATATGTCAGCAAATCTATTTGGCTCCACCTTAGAGGCCAATCAAGAGTCAACACTTCTCACCTTTCCTGGGCTCTTATTCTGGGTGAGCTACATTTTCCTGCATGGATTTCTGGGATGTGTCTGGTGGCTTCCCTTTTGGTCCCCAGAATCTCATCCCCACACAAAGCCAAAGGGATCCTTCTAAAACACATCCAGATCATGTCACCACCTTGCTCAAAACCCTCCAATGGCTTTCCTTCTTCCTTACTAAAATCCAATCTTTAAAATACCATTCTTTGATCCAGAAACTCCTTTTTAGGGTGTATACCCAAAAGATTTAAAAGGAAACACTCAAATATTTGTATATCCATGTTCATAACATCATTATTCACAATAGTCATAGGTCAGAGCAATAAAGTACCAATGGCAGATGAATGAATAAACAAAATGTGCTAATACACATAACAAAATATTATCCAGTCATAAAGAGGAGGGAAATTCTAACATATGCTACAGCATGGATAAACTGAAGACATTATGCTAAGTGAAATAAACTGGTCAAAAAAGGAAAATAAATAAATAACTATTCTTTAGCCAGAAAAAAAAAAAATCCTTCTTACCAAGTACCTCACAAAACAAGCCTCTGTCAACAGCTTCCAAGAAGCCAACCAACTGTTGGCAGAAAATATTTTGTTAACATGTGGCTTATATGGTTGCAATGCCTCTCCAATGTTCAGGAATATTTAAAACTTGGAATTTGGGCAGAAAGCTGCTTGCATGACATTTTAATGCCCCACAAGCCCACTGAAGAGGCCTCGGCCCCTAACAATATAATGCAGCTTGACTTGGAACCTCTTTCTACAATTCTATCAAGTTACAGAATAATTTATAGAAAACTGATGAGGAGAGATGTTATACTTTGTGTTTACAGAAAAGATTACCCTAAAGGTTTGGATTTATTGCCTTGTAGTTCATTAATCAATTTTGTATCCAATTTGACAATCTTATTTTTAGAATTCCTTCTTTCACTTATTAATCCACTTTCTTATATCCTTCCAGAACCTGCATTGTCACCCAGCAGGTTCCCTCATTAATGAGTTGATTAAAACATTGACATAGGTTTACTATTTGTATGAAGGGTGTGTGTATATCATTTTTTCTAATACGTAATTTTAATTTCATATTTATTCAAAAAGCTCTCTTGGATTTCTATAGGCATAGCTTTTTGTTATATACCACAAAAGGAATTATAACTGAAAGCAATTAGTTAAGGAATTTCTAAATCCTGTTTATATTCATAGGCTAATTCTTCTAACACATTTTCCAACTCAGAGTCATCAGTGTTTGTGTTTTTCCACAGGTAGTGGTGATGGTAACATTTCTCAAAATTATGCTCCTGAATTCAGACATATCCTGAATATTGCAATTCAGCAAGTTCTGATGCTTGCAATTTTGGGTTTGCATGTGTTCAGTAATTTTTCTTCATATATTGTAGTAATGAAGTATAATACAGCTTTATCTACAAGATCTTTTCTTAGGCCTAATAAAACATTATATTATTGCTTTGCATGACAAAGTGGAATTATGGCCATTTTATTTCTCCAAGAAACATACTTACTTCATTACACCAAATTTATGTTCTCTTCTTTCATTTTTGTGCTCTTCTCTAAATACATTAACTTTGTGTATCCAGTTGCTTTATTGGAGTTTAATTAATATACACAAACCTGCATATATTTAAAGTGTACAATTTGGTAAGATTTGACATATATGTATGCCTATGAACTATCACCAGAATCAGGATCATGGATGTATTTCTCATCCCTCCCAAAGTTTCTATGCTGTGTTTATCACATTTTGAACATTACATTTTAACACTAATATGAAGAAGCTTTCTATATAAATTGTAAATAAATACTGAGTAAACTGTAAAAGAAATTTCCTAGCTAGTCTTTTTTTTAAATTAGATTTAAAAAAATTAAATTAGATTCAGTAAGCCAACATATCATACATCATTAGTTTCAGATGTAGTGTTCAATAATTCATCAGTTGCACATAACACCCAGTGCTCATCACATCATGTGCCCTCCTTAATGCCCATCACCCAGTTACCCCATCCCCCCACCCACCTCCCTTCCAGCAGCCCTCAGTTTCCCAGAGTTAAGAGTATCTCTGATTTCTTCCCATTCAGTTTCCCCTCCCTTCCCCTATGACCTTCTGTGCTGTTTCTTATATTCTATGTATGAGTAAAACCATATAATTGTTTTTCTCCAATTGACTTATTTCACTCAGCGTAACATGCTCCAGTTCCATCCATATTGATATAAAGGGTAAGTATTCATCTTTCTCTTTTTTTTTAAGATTTTATTTATTTATTCATGATAGACATAGAGAGAAAGAGGCAGAGACACAGGCAGAGGGAGAAGCAGGCACCATGCAGGGAGCCTGATGTGGGACTCTATCCCGGGTCTCCAGGATCACACCCCAGGCTGAAGGTGGCACTAAACCGCTGGGCCATGAATACTGGGGCTGCCCAGTATTCATCTTTCTGATGACTGAGTAATATTCCATTGCATATATAGACCACATCTTCTTTATCCATTCATCTGTTGATGGACATCTCAGCTCTTTCCAGAGTTTGGCTATTGTGGACACTGCTGCTATGAACATTCGGGGGCAGGTGTCCCCTCAGATCATTACAGCTGTATCATTAGGATAAATACCCCAAGTAGTGCAATTGCTGGGTCTTGGGTAGCTATATTTTTAGCTTCTTGAGGAACTTCCACACTGTTTTCCAGAGTGGCTGTACCAGCTTGCATTCCACCAACACTGTAAGAGAGTTCCCATTTCTCTGCATCCTCACCAACATCTTTTATTTCCTATCTTGTTAATTTTAGCCATTCTGACTGGAATGAGGTGGTTTCTCATTGTGGTTTTGATTTGTATTTCCCTGATGGCAAGTGATGTGGAGCATTTTTTCATGTGTCTGCTGGCGATTTGTATGTCTTCTTTGGAGAAATATCTGTTCATATCTTCAGCACATTATTGACTGAATATTTATTTTTTGGATGTTGAGTTTGATAAGCTCTTAATAGATCTTGGATACTATCCCTTTATCAGATATGTCATTTGCAAATATCTTCTCCCATTTCAGAAGTTGCCTTTTGGTTTTATTGACTGTTTCTTTTGCTGAACAGAAGCTTTTTATCTTGAAGTCCCAATAGTTCATTTTTGCCTTTGATTCCCTTGCGTTTAGAGACATGTCTAGCTAGAAGTAGCTACAGCCAAGATTACAGAAGTTGCTGCCTGTGTTTTGCTCTAGGGTTTTGATGGATTCCTATCTTGCACATAGGTCTTTCATTCATTTTGAGTTTATCTTTGTGTATGGTGTAAGAGAATGGTCCAGTTTCATTTTTTTGAATGTGGCTGTCCAATTTTCCAGCACCATTTATTGAAGAGACTGTCCTTTTTCATTGGATATTTTCCCTTGTTTTGTCAAAGATGAGTTGAGCATAGGGTTGAGGGTTCTCTACTTGTGGGTTCTCTATTCTGTTCAACTGATCTGTATGTCTGTTGCTTTTTTTTTAAGATATTATTTATTTATTCATGAGGGACACAAAGAGAGAGAGGCAGAGACACAGGTAGAGGGAGAAGCAGGCTCCATGCAGGGAGCTGGATGTGGGACTCGATTCCAGGTCTCCAGGATCACATCCTGGACTGAAGGTGGCGCTAAACCACTGAACCACCTGGACTGCCCTGTATGTCTGTTTTTGTGCCAGTACCATACTGTCTTGATCACAGATTTGTGATAAAGCTTGAAGTCAGGCATTGTGATGCCCCCAGCTTTGGTTTTCTTTTTCAACATTCCTCTGGCTATTTGGGGTCTTTTCTGGTTCCATACAAATTTTAGGATTATTTGTTCCAGCTCTGAAAATGCCAATAGTATTTTGTTAAGGGTTGCCTTGAATGTGTAGATTGCTCTGGGTAGCATAGACATTTTTCACAATATTTACCATTCTAATCCATGAGTATGGAATGTTTTTCTATTTCTTTCTGTCTTCAATTTCTTTCAAAGCATTCTATAGTTTTTAGAGTACAGATCCTTTAACTCTTTTGGTTAGGTTTTTTTCTTAGGTATCTTATGATTTTTGGTGCAATTGTAAATGGGATCAGTTCCTTAATTTCTCTTTCTTTAATCTCATTGTTAATGTATAGAAATGCAATTAAATCCTGTGTGCTGATTTTGTATCCTGCTATTTACTGAATTCCTGTATGAGTTCTAGCAATTTTGAAGTGGAGTTTTTTGGGTTTTCTACATAAAGTATCATGTCACCTGTGAAGAGTGATAGTTTAACTTCTTTGCCAATTTGAATGCCTTTTATTTCTTACTGTTGTCTGACTACTGAGGCTAGGAATTTTAGTAGTATGTTAAACAACAGTGGTGAGAATATGCACCCTTGTCCTGTTCCTGATCTTGGGGAAAAAGCTCTCAGTTTTTCCCCATTAAGAATGATATTCACCGTGGGCTTTTTATAGATGGTTTTTATAATGTTGAGTTACGTTTCCTCTATCCATATATTGTAGAGAGTTTTAATCAGGAAAGGATGCTGTATTTTGTCAAAGGCTTGTTCTACATCAGTTGAGAGAATCATAAGGTCTTTGTCTTCTTTTATTAATGTGTGGTATTATCTTGATTGATTTGCTAATGTTTAACCACTCTTGCATCCCAGGGATAATTCCCACTTGCTTGAGGTGAATAATCCTTTTAATGTACTATTGGATCCTAGGCTTGTATCTTGGTGAGAATTTTGGCATCCATGTTCATCAAGGGATATTGGTCTATAATTCTCCATTTTAATGGGTAACACTGGCCTCATAGAATGAATTAGGAAGTTTTCTTTCCCTATTTTTTGAAACAGCTTTAAACGAATAGGTATTAGTTCTTCTTGAAGTGTTTGGTAGAATTCCCCTAGGAAACCATCTGGCCCTGAACTTATAAAGTACCAAAACTGAAACAGGAAGAAATAGAAAACCTGTACAGATTCATAACCAGGAAGATAACTGAAACAGTAATCAAAAATCTCCTAACAAACAAGCTTCCAAGAATGCATCCATTTCTTCCAGATTGCCTAATTTGTTGGCATACTTGCTCATATGTTCTTAAAATTATTTGTCTTTCCTTGGTGTTGATTGTGATCTCTCCTCTTTAAATTCATGATTTTATCATTTAGGTCCTTTCTCTTTTCTTTTTAATAAGTCTGGCTGGGGGTTTATTGATCTTATTAATTCTTTCAAAGAACCAGCTGCTAGTTTCATTGATCTGTTCCACTGTTCTTTTGGTTTCTATTTCATTGAGTTCTGCTCTAATCTTTATTATGTCTCTTCTCTTGCTAGGTTTAGGCTTTACTTGCTGTTCTTTCTCCAACTCCTTTAGGTATGAGGTTAGCTTGTATATTTGAAACTTCTCTGATTTTTTGAGAAAGGCTTATACTACTATGTACTTCCCTCTTAGGACCACCTTTGCTGTATCCCAAAGGTTTTGAACAGTTGTGTCTTCACTTTCATTATTTCCATGAATTAAAAAAAAATTTAATTTCTAGTTGACCCATTCATTCTTTAGTTGGCTGCTCTTTAACCTCCAAGTACTTGCATTCCTTCCAAGTTTCCTATTGTGATTGAGTTCAAATTTCAAAGCACTGTGGTCTGAAAATATGCAGGGAATAATCCCAATGTTTTAGTACATGCTGAGACCTAGTTTGTGACACAATCAGTATGTGATCTATTCTGGAGAATGTTCCAAGTGCACTCAAAAAGAATGTGTATTCTGTTGCTTTAGGGTGGAATGTTCTGTATATACCTATGAAGTCCATCTGATCCGTGCGTCATTCAAAGCCCTTGTTTCCTTGTTGATCTTCTGCTTAGATCATCTGTTCGTTGCTGTGAGTGGGTCATTGAAGTTCCCTACTATTGAATTATTATCAATGTGTTTCTTTAACTTAGTTATTGATTGGTGTATATAATTTGCTCCCAAGTTATCAGCAAAAATATTTATAATTTTAGATCTTCTTGTTGGATAGACCCTTTACATATGATATAGCGTCCCTCTTCACTCCTTAAGGCAGTTTCTGTTTTAAAATCTAATTTGCTTGATATAAGGATTGCTACCCCAGCTTTCTTTTGAGATTCATTAGCATGATAATGGTTCTCTACCTCCTCACTTTCAATCTGAAGGTGTCTTTAGGTCTAAAATGAGTCTCTTGTAGACAGCATATGGACAGATATTGCTTTTTTATCCAATCTGATACCCTATGTCTTTTGATTGCAGCATTTAGCCCATTTAATTCAGAGTAACCATCAAAAGATTATGAGTAGTGCCATTGTATTACTTGTAAAGTTCCTGTTTCTGTGGATTTTCTGTTTCTTTCTGGTCTATGTTACACTTGAACTCTCTCTTCACTTAAAGGATCCCCCTTAATATTCTTGCAGAACTGGTTTAGTGATCACATATTCTTGCAGTTTCTGTTTGTCCTGGAAGCTCTTATTTCCCCTTCTATTCTGAATGAGAGCCTTGCTGGGTAAAATATTCTTGTCTGCATGTTTTTCACATTTAGTGCCCTGGATATGTCATGCCAGCCCTTTCTGGCATGCTAGGTCTCTGTGGATAGGTCTGCTGCCAGTCTAATGTTCCTGCCCCTCTAGGTTAAGGAGTTCTTGTCTCAGGATGCTTTCAGTATTTTCTCTTTATCTGTGAAATTTGCCAGCTTCACTGAATGCCCCTTTCCTTCCCCAGATTAAGGAAGTTCTTAGCTATGATTTGCTCAAATATACCTCCTGTCCCTCTCTTTCTTCTTCCTCTGGAACTCGCACAATTCTAGTATTGCTTCACTTTATGATATTACTGATTTCTCCAAGGCTCCCCTCTTGGTCCATTATTGCTTTTCTTTCTTTTCCTCAGATTCCTTCCTTTCCATCAACCTGTCTTCTATGTCACTTATTCTCTCTTCTGTCTCATTTAACCTTGCTGTTAGAGCACCCTGGTTAGCCTGCATGTCAGTTAGAGCATTTTCTATTTCAACCTGGTAAGATTTCATTTCACACTAAGAAATTCTCTAGTGAGATTCTCTACACTAAGAGTGTTTTGTTCAAGCATACCTAGTAATTTTATATTTGTTATCCTGAATTCCTGCTCTGACATCTTACTTATATCTGGATATAATTGATTGATTAGGTCTGTGGCAGAGAGTATTACCTCTGGCTCTTTCTTTTTTTCTTAATTACTCTTCTGGTCACTTTGTCCAGAAAAGAATGGATGATTGAGTGAACAAAATAAAAAATATATCAACCCTGACTCGTGAATTACACACTAGACAAATCTGAAGATCAGAAACCTAAAAAAAGAAAAGAAAAAAAAAAAAAAAAGAGTGGAGGGAGAGAATATAATCTCCTAGGTGGAGAAAACGAGGTGATCCACTTGGTCCTGATGGTATTTTAGTCTGTGTGTTAGAAGACACTAAATCCCAAAATTGTAAAGAATATAGATATATTATATATATATTGACATATATATATAATAAATATATATATTCTTTATATATATAAAGAGAAAGAAAGAAAGAAAGAAAGAATATATCAGTCTATCTATATATATAAAGAATGTATCTATCTATACACACACACAAATAAAATTAAATATAGTGAAAAGAAACCAAAAATGAACAATATATCTATAAAACATAACTAACAAATGAAAGTTTATAAAAGACTAAAAAACAAAGAGTTGATAAAATAAGAAAATAGTTGAAAAGGGCTGATCTCCAGCCCCAGAGCTGAAAGATTACAGTCCCCTTTCTTCAGTAAACCCTCAGGGATAAGCAGTTTTCACTTTTGTGTGTACCACACTCTGCAGACTCCTGTGGTGTGTGCCTGCTCCAATCCTCTGGGGGAAGGCGGAAGGTCAAGCATTTTTGTGCTTTGCAGGACCCTCACTCAGAGACTGGTCACCAGGTTGCTTCCATACTGCCCCTACTAAAGGAAGGCAGAGCAGCACTGCTTTTTTGTCATTTGCAAGGTCTCCCAGCACTGAGAGCTGTCCCCAAATTGTGCAGCAGTTCCCAGTTTATGTCAAATCAAGCGGAGAGCCCTCTCCTGAGTTCGCAGACTGTAACCAGTTTCCCTGCTCCAATGCTTGGAAACTCTGTCAGCACCCCTGTTATCTCAGTTCCCTGGAGATCATGAGACCACATGTCCTACTTAGGATTCTGTACCACTTCACCACTGAGCACCTTTAAGCAAGGACGTCTCTCCCCAGAGCAGATTTCTAAAGGTTCTGATTTTGTGCTCTGAGGCTATATCACTTTTTGGTAGCTGGCTTATGGAGGCTCCCTCCCCCATGCCACTTATCTTCTGATATATCCTATCAGTTTCACTTCTCTGCACTCCTACCATGTAAAAAGTGGTTGCTTTTCTATTTATAGACTCCCAGCAATTCTTTTCTTACATCTCAGGTTGAATCCATAGGTGTTCAGAATGATTTGATAATTATCTACCTAAATTCAAGGGACCAGATGAAATGAGATCCCCTGCTCTTCCACCACCTTGCCTTCCTTCCTCTTAGTTACAGTCTTAAAGTGGAAAGAAGCATCTTGTATTAGATTCCTTGTTGCTGGTATAACAAATTATCGGTAACTTAGTGGCTTAAAACAACAGAACTCATTTTCTTACAGTTCTGGAAGTCAGAGGTTCAAAATCAGTTTCACTGGCCAAAGTCAAGGTGTTGGCAGAGCTGTTGCAGCCTCTGAAGGGAGAATCTCTTTCCTTGCCTTTGTCAGCTTCTAGTGATCACCTACATTCCTTGGCTTATGGCTCCTTCCTCATCACTGCAATCTCTGCTTCCATCATCATGTCCCTTTCTCCTCTGACTCTCCTGCCTGCTTCCTATAAGGATAACTGTGATTACATTGGACCCACATTGATAATTGAAGATAATCTTTCCAACTCAAGATCCTGAACTCAATCACATTTGCTAAGTCCCTTTTTTAAATGTAAAGTAATATTCACATGTTCTGAGGATTAGTATATAGACATCTTTTGGGGAGGGGGTGCATTATTCAGTTTACCACAGATCTTAAGGAGTTAGTTGAGTGCATCTGTATTCCCTACCACCTGTGTCTCCATGTAGGAGCACCCCCTCAACATTCTGCTGTCTAGTCAGGACTCCCATTGGGCTTATGGGAACCCTAGAGGGTCTCCAAAATACAAGAGGCAGTGTGGCAAAGCTTCTCTGTCCAAAGGAGTTGCTTCAGTTGGTGACTAGTTCTTGAGGTATAGCTATTGAGGGCAAGAAGTTTCTTCTCCCACAGAAGACTCAGCTCTACTCCCGGGTGAAGCTGGTAAGAACAGGTGTCCTTGTGGTATTCTTTCTCTTGGTGTCCTCTGTGATCATTCCACTAGTTCCCTTTCTGCTTGCCCTTCATCTACTTCTCTCTAATCCCCTCATCACCTCTATGTCCTGTAGGGTACTGTCCACTTTTTCTTTGTTCTCACAAAAAAGCTCCTTGCATTTCTTTCTTAATAGCTCTCAGCAGGAGCCTAAATCTTTAGCATGGAAAATTTCCTTTTCCTCAAGGGCAGGGAAGATTCTACCAATTTGTATAATTCGTCCAAGAGAAGTGAGAGGTTTCTCCTCCATCCTGGAGAATAGTTCTGAATGACTCTACTAAAGAAAACAGGAAACAAAAGCAAATATCTTGCATACTTAAAAACAATTGAACAATTATAAGTATAGTCTTGAAAACTCCAACAGGAAAGAGCATAATAAAAGATTTTTCTTTTGGTGACTGTTAAGTCATGTTTAAAGTGGAAATGCAGGGATCCCTGGGTGGCGCAGCGGTTTAGCACCTGCCTTTGGCCCAGGGCGCGATCCTGGAGACCCGGGATCGAATCCCACGTCGGGCTCCCGGTGCATGGAGCCTGCTTCTCCCTCTGCCTGTGTCTCTGCCTCTCTCTTTCTCTCTGTGACTATCATAAAAAAAAAATTCCTGACAAAAGAGTAACTTTTATGTTTTTGGAGATTCTCTTCTGTCTCCCTTTTCTCAGAAATAATCAGCTCAAAATAATCAATATGCCAAAGAAGCATATTTTGGGGTGACATGTTCTGCTACCCTTCACTTGGCTTTATAGTGTTTTAATTTTCTTTTTTATTTTAGTCTTTTTAAAAAACAACTTTATTAATTTATTAATTATTAACAGAGGAGAGACTGTGCACCGGATGGAGAAGGGTAGAAGGAGAGGAAGAGTCTCAAGCCGACTCTGCACTTAGTGGAGAGCCCCATGCGGGGCCTGATCTCACAACCCTGAGATCAGGGCCTGCGCTGAAACTGAAAGTTGGTTGCTTAACTGACTGTTCCACTGAGGCACTCCAGTGTTTGACATTTGCAATGTGATTTCCTATGAAGTTGAGGAGGAAAAATATTTTTCTCCTAGCCTTTCAGGTTCTGTAGCCAGGGTACAGGGATACAAAAGCACTTGGCTTTGGGGGTCTGAAACAGACAGGTTTGACCACTTGCTGACAAAATCCAAAGGTAGAGAAATGAGTGGTGGTAAAACAGGAAAGGAATTTATTTTAGCAAGGCCAACACAGAGAAGACAGTAGATTAGTGTCTCAAAGACTATCTCCAAGGTGCTGAAAATACTTCAAAATTTTTATTTAAAAAAAAAAAATGTGAGGCGGGATCCCTGGGTGGCGCAGCGGTTTGGCGCCTGCCTTTGGCCCAGGGCGCGATCCTGGAGACCCAGGATCGAATCCCACGTCGGGCTCCCAGTGCATGGAGCCTGCTTCTCCCTCTGCCTGTGTCTCTGCCTCCCTCTCTCTCTCTCTGTGACTATCATAAATAAATAAAAATAAAAAAAATTAAAAAAAAAATGTGAGGCAAAGGTGAGAAGATACATGCAGGTGGGCAGTGAAAGTCAAATTGATCATTGTCTTGGAGTCAATTATGGGCAGGATCTTGCTGGCCCAGAGAAGTCCTTATGTGTGAGGGAGTAGCTTCAGTTCCTATTGATGTAGGAAAAGACATTAGGGTTCAAAGCCAATAGCCAAGAAAGAATTCCTGAGATGTCTTTGGTGCAAAAAGGTGGTTATATTAAAGCCCAGGGACAGGACTTGTGGACAGAAATAGCTGCACTGGGTCATGAGGATTGTGACCCATTTTCAAGTTGGGAGGGGGTTAGGGATAGCATTAAGTCTCTAAGGAATTTTGAAAGCAAGGTTTCCAGGACTTTGAGGGGGCTAGCTATTTTTGGGAAAAGGTCATTTGTTACTGCCTAATAAAACCTTAGTCATGAGGCCCTTCAGATATATATCCGTGCTCCATATGCTTGGAGGATGATTGCCAACACATATCTTGGGGGGGTTTAGAGATAAATGAAATTTCTAAAGGAATTTTTATATGTAGACTTAGAGGATCCTGGGAGTCAGGCTAAGATTGCCTTTTGTCCTTAGCAAAGTATTGACATCGAGGCAGTTGAGTGCCTACAGGAGTGTCCCTCTACCTGTTTCAAGGACTTGTCAATGGGCTGTAGGTAGTAAGGAAATTTAATAATTTCTCCTCTGCCTTTGTTTCCCACCTCACTATCAGAGGATGCTTTGGCTCTGCCTTAGCTAAGAGACTAACTGGAAAGAAGAACGCAACTAGGAAGTTTGAGGTCAAAATGGAGGCAGCTGAAGTCTTCTTTCAGTTTTGTAGTTGCTAAAATATTAGATTGACAAAGACAGATTAAACAGGAGATAACCCCCCCCCCCCAATTTTAATTATGTATATACACACTGGGGTCTCACAAAGTTTTAAGCCACCATCAAAGGTGACCAAATGGTGGAGACTTCTGTACATACATCCTGAACTAAGAAAAGGGGTAGAAGTTTGGGGCTTCTAGGTGGAGGGAGGCAATTCACAGGAAGGAAGGTGAGCAGAGAAAATGGTTAAAAAAAAAAAAAAAAAAGTATGCCCTGTCCCATTGGTAAGTCTCAGAGGTGAATTATTTCTGCCAGCAACTCTCCTCCTGGTACCCAGGGAGAAACTGTTGTAATGGAGATTTCCTTTGTAAATGGAGATTTCCTTCACAAATATAAATTTCCCTACAAATGGTAACTTCCACTCTGTTTTCAGAGCTTCTCCCATGTCAGCTTTTTTTTTTTTTAAGATTTTATTTATTTATTCATGAAAGACTTAGAGGGAGAGGGAGAGGGAGAAGCAGGCTCCCTGCAGGGAGCCTGATGTGGAACTTGATCTCCGGACCCGGGGATCACACCCTGGGCCCAAGGCAGATGCTCAACCACTG
The DNA here is from genome assembly GCF_011100685.1 of Canis lupus familiaris. NCBI lineage: Eukaryota > Metazoa > Chordata > Mammalia > Carnivora > Canidae > Canis > Canis lupus. Next base: position 313,230 of record NW_023330106.1, on the reverse strand, counting down.
AGCCACCCAGGCATCCTGTTTGTCTGCTTTTTTCAAAACAATGTTTCAAAATAATCCTTATGACAAAGACGCATATTTTGAGGTGCATACTCTCATACTCTTTAATAGGCATCTATTTTATCCTGAAAACAATCTCACAAAGGAGGTAAGGTGGGGTTTAGTTTTCTCCCTTCACAAAGGAAGAAACTTAAAATGATATGAAAATTTAGATGATCTGCACAAATTCATGCAGCTAATAAATGGCAGAGCATGAGTGGCAACGGTGATTTGTGATTGGTTGCCCGACTCTGTCTCAGACAAAGAGGACACTCGATAAATATTTGTTGAAGGAATGAATGATGTGCTTGCATTTGCTCTTGTCTGACTGACCATTCTGTTGGCAGGCTCTACAAAAAGCCAGCTGTTTCTTAGAATAAGCAGAGCTTTCCCACTCCGACCTACTTCCTAGTGTCTCTGTAATGCTGCTATTCAAACTTTTAGGTGGGTAGTTGGCCTTTCCAAGCAGCAGAATATCCTTAATTTATAAAAATTCTCAGAACGTTGTCACAAGAGAATAACAGGTGAGAAAAGGAGGACTTGGTTCACTATTCATTCATAAAACACTTATAATTAAGAACATATACGCAACACATTAGAATAGGAAGGAGGTTGACGGGATGACCACTGGGTGTTATGCTATATGTTGGCAAATAGAACTCCAATAAAAAAAAAAAAATACACACACACACACAAAAAGAATAGGAAGGAGGAGGGAGAGGGGAGTTGAGTTTGGGCCAAAAGGAGAAAATATTTTTATGATTAAATACAAGAAAGCCACTCATGGATCTATGGTATGGATCATAGGTCTATGGATCTATGGATAATGAACTATGAACCAAAGAATATGTAAACTTTGTACCTGAGATCCCAAAAGAAAAAAAAAAAAAACATTTTACATCTTTCTTTCACTCCTCTCCTCCATGCAATAATGGAAGGGAAAAAAGAAGCAAAAAATCTAAGCCTACCCAAAGTGATGTTTTTGAATGTCACTTTTATTTTGTAAAGAGCCTGCTTTCCGAGAAGTGCAAGCTCCAAGGAGAGAGCTGCGCTCCTCAAATGCAAGCCATTTCTGCCAGTTGCTTGCAGATCTTTTCTGCCACCAGGGGAGTTGCTCTCAATTGTGTTGACTTTCTGTGATCTTCCTTTATCATGCAAACCGAGGCAGTCTAATTGACTGAGCTGGGTCCTCCCCAGTCCCCAGCAGATGGTCGTTACTCAGAGCAAGTGAATGGTAGGGTTACTGTTGGGCTCTGGCTCTCCCTACCGCTCTGTAAACCAGTAAACAGTTTCAAGGTCCCAAGATTAGACAGATATTTGCAATGGCTGATGTTTTGTCATTCTTCCTGGAATGGATTTCTATTTGGAAGGCTTTAAATTTTCCAAATCCCAGGTGAAGATGGATCCAAAGTATTATATAGAACTCGGTCTAAATTTTTAAATCAGTTATGTAACAGGAAAAACAAAATGCTATTTCAATATTAGTCAGGAAAGAAAACAGAAGACAAACTTTAAATGATTCTTTAATTTTGCAAGCTTTTACGAAAAATTTATTTAACACCGATAACCTGTTTTCCAATTCTAAAATACCTTCTCTGTAAAAAAAAAAAAAAAAAAAAAACTGGAAAACAAGAATCACGAGGAAAAAAAAATCTGTCTGAGCATCACACATCACATCACTCGGAGATAAGATAAATAACCTTTGGTTGAATTCTACTTCTTTCCAAATTCTTGTCTTTGCACTTGTATTTGTATTAAATTAGAACTTACTAAATATTCATTTTTATTTTTGCTTTATTTCTCTGAATATTACAAATCATTAGCATTTTTCATATGACTAATAACTTCATTGAACTGTTTTTTTTTTTAAAGATTTTATTTATTTATTCATGAGAGACACAGAGAGAGAGCGAGGCAGAGGGAAAAGCAGGCTCCTTGCAGAAGCCTGATGTGGGACTTGATCCCGGGACTCCAGGATCATGCCCTGGACCGAAGGCAGGTGCTAAACCACTGAGCCACCCAGGGATCCCCTCATTGAACTGTTTTTGAGTACAGCTTTACTGTTTATCATGTGGATATACCACTTTAAAAAAATCAAGGCATTAAGTGTTAAAAGAAAATTTCCCACAATGTACTGATATAGTAGGCTTTTATTCAGCATTTCACTAATTGGGCTGCATCCAGTCTAGCAGATAGAAGCGAGCTCCAAGTGCTGCGCAAGGCAAGAGATTTTTACAGCCCAAAGTGAACAAGAGTAAGGGATATTTCTGGACATCACTAAGGACTTAATCGGAATAAGTAAGTAACCCGGAGTTTGACAATGATACATGTTTATTTGGTCTAATTTCAGGTAAACACTTATGACTTTAGTTTAAATTCTTTTATTAATTTTTTAAAAATAGACACAACTACAGAGAACCATATAACTAATATCTTTTTATCCATTACTCAAAATTAACCAATGCTTATGTTTTGTCATTTTTCTCCAAAAATTGTAATAAAAGAAATGGATTGTTACAGAGATAGTTGAATTCTACTTTATTTTCCCCATCTTCTCATTATAAGTTTGATGCAAACCCAATCCATCTTTTTACACTTTCTGTAAATATATATTTTCTGACTTGAAAAAATTACGTAATGGTGTCATATTATGCATATGATTCTGCAACCTGCATCTATTGCTCTGCATTATCTTTTGAGATCTGCTGATAGCACATAGTTTCATTGAAATGGTAATCCATATAGAATTCGATTCTATAAATATGCCACAATTTATCCATCTGCCAACTGATAAATAATGAGTTGTTTGAAAATTGTTTTCCTTGTTACAAATAATAGAGCATATTTAAGTCTCCATGTATACATGTGTCAGAGATACTAAAAAAGTGAAATTTCTGGGTCATGGGGTATGCTAATTTCAATTTAATAGCAATTGCTACAGTAATTTTTTAAACAGGTCCTAGCAATTTAATTTTTTTTAATTTTTATTTATTTATGATAGTCACAGAGAGAGAGAGAGAGAGGCAGAGACATAGGCAGAGGGAGAAGCAGGCTCCATGCACCGGGAGCCCAACGTGGGATTTGATCCCGGGTCTCCAGGATCGCGCCCTGGGCCAAAGGGAGGCGCTAAACTGCTGCGCCACCCAGGGATCCCAGGTCCTAGCAATTTATAAGTTTCCCCTTCCTTGCACCCTTGTAAACACTTAATATTCTAAAACTTTTTAATTTTTATCACTGATAGATATAAAATATTTCAGTATATGTCATTTTGTACTTCCTTGGTTACTAACAAGGCTGAAGATCTTTGTATATTTCTTTACTTGTAAAATGCCTGCTCAATTCTTTGTCTTAAAAAAAAAATGTCCATGATCTCTTTGTCTCTTTTCATTGATTTGTCCTTTATATATTCTGAATACTAATCCTTAGTGGCTTGTCTTGTTTTTTTTTTTTTTTTTTTTTTTTTAGTGGCTTGTCTTGTAACAATGCTTATGACATTGATTTTGTTTGGAAGTTTCAATATTGATGTACCAAAATTCATACATTTTTTTCCTTTATGATCTGTTTTTTTTTTTTTAAGATTTTATTTATTTATTCATGAGAGACACACAGAGAAAGAGACAGAGACAGAGACACAGGCAGAGGGAGAAGCAGGCTCCATGCAGGGAGCCTGATGTAGGACCCCATTCTGGGTCTCCAGGATCACACCTTGGGCTGAAGGCAGCGCTAAACCATTGAGCCACCCGGGCTGCCCTATGATCTCTGTTTTTTTTTTTTTTTTTATCTCTGTTTTTTAAAAACTTATTTTGTTGTTAAGAAATCCTTTATTACTCCAAAACTATAAACATATTCTGTGTTTTCTTCTGAAATTATTAAATAATTATTTTTACAATTAAGTCCATAATTCTTTTGGAGTTTTTATCCTACCTATGGTATGAGAGGGAAATCTTTTAATGTTTCCCACGTGGAAATCTAGTTGACTCAGGACCATTTGTCGACGTGTCCATTATTTTTCTAGTTAATTGTATTGACATCTCTTTAACATTTGAAGGCCTCATCACTGATTAGGCTTGTTCCTGAAGTCTTTTATTTTTTATTTTTATATTTTTTAAGATTTTTATTTATTTATTTATTCATTCGAGACACAGAGAGGGAGAGAGAGAGGCAGAAACACAGGCAAAGGGAGAAGCAGGCTCCATGCAGGAGCCCAATGTGGGACTCGATCCTGGGTCTCCAGGATCAGGCCCTGGGCTGAAGGCAGAGCTAAACCACTGAGCCACCCGTGCTGCCCCCTGAAGTCTTTTATATGTTTACTGGTCCCTATATCATACTGTCTTTATTTATATGACTCTGAGTAAATTTAGGTATTTTACCTTTTAGTTTCCAGGATTATTTTAGACTCTTATTTCTTATATATGAATTTACCAATCCATTGATATTGCCTTCTATTACTATTTTGCTGAGCTTTTTTTTTTTTTTTTTTTTGCTGAGCTTTTATCATGAATATTGAGTTTTACTGAGTGCTTTCATCTCAATCTGTTGAAAAGATTATATTGATGTTTGTTTTTAAATCTAACATGGTAGGGATCCCTGGGTGGCGCAGCGGTTTGGCGCCTGCCTTTGGCCCAGGGCACAATCCTGGAGACCCGGGATCGAATCCCACATCAGGCTCCCGGTGCATGGAGCCTGCTTCTCCCTCTGCCTGTGTCTCTGTCTCTCTCTCTCTCTCTCTCTGTGTGACTATCATAAATAAATAAAATAAATAAATAAATAAATAAATAAATAAATAAATAAATAAATAAATCTAACATGGTAAATTATATTGAGAATTTCATGTTGACCATCCTTGCATTGATGAAACTTTATCTGGTTGTGATATGTTGTTTTGTACTTACACATACCATATTTATATTATACATACAGTTAATTCTCATTATTCATTGCAGTTATGCTCTATAAACTTGCTATAAACACTGAATAAATATTGAATCATTGTTCCTAGAGGAAATATACAATTAGGTTCCTCTAGGACTCTGGAGACATGTTAGTCAACTGATCAATATATAATCTTGTTTTATGTGTTTTTGTCTAAAGATACCTTATTTAATATATATTCTTGATTCATTAACATTGAACTTGTGGCCAATAATACTATAACTCTTGCCCAAATAATGCTTATCTAGTACATGTATTTTCTCTGTAAGGCACATCACAACCTTTTGTGTCAAGAACACTAGATAGTACTTTAGTGCTAGGCTATTTTAAGCAGCAAAATCATCAAGAAAAAAATGCAAAAATATGAAAAATGTGGCACTAAATAGATCACAAAAAGTATAATTGTTTACTACAAAATTACTAAAACAGAAGGCATAATGTTACCTTGTTTAACCTTAGCTGGGAACATGTGAGTCCTGCAACTCAAATTTTTTGCAACTCTGCACATTTCCGTAAATGACCACGAAAGCATTTTAAGTATTGATTTTGGGATTACAAATACATTTGACAAGTAGACGAATTCATAAATAGGAATCTGCAAATAATGAGAACGTTGAGTATACTATAGAATTTGATTTGTTGTTTTTGAAAATTAAGATTTTTGCATCTGTGTCCATGAGATTATAAGTATACAGTCCCTGTTCTTTTTGACATCAAGGCAAATTGAATTTTGTGACTTTTCCTCTATATTCTCTGAAACATGTTATATGAAATACAGATTGTGTATTTTTCTTGATAAAAACATATATTTTCATCTTAAAAATTGTTTTTCGGAAGAGGGAGGGGAAATTTTGACAACTTTTCAATTTCTTAATGTTTATTAGTTCATTCAGCTTTTGTTTTCAATCAAATTTGTTAACTTGTAATTTTTGTTTGTTTTTTAGAAAATTTACCTGCATCTAAGGTTTAAAATGTATTGGTTAAATTTTTTTTAAAGTTATTTTCTTTTATATCTCTAAAGTAAATATAAATATGCCATGATTTTAAAGATTTATTTATTTATTTTGGAAAAAGAGAGAGAGCACTCACATGGGGGAGGGGGTAAAAGGGGAGGGAAAATCTTAAGCAGACTCCCAGCTGAGCTCCACCCCAAGGTTGGGCCTGATCTCATGACCCTGAGATAGAGACCTGAGCTGAAACCAAGAGTTGATGTACAACCAACTACGCCACCCAGGCATTGCAAAATTGTCATGATTTTAGTTCAATTATTTATTTATACCTTCTTCCTTTTATTCTTGCTCAGATTATTTAGAGCATTATCTTTCATATTCATCTTTTTAATGACTCTGCTTTGGACTGCATTGATGATCTCTCCCTTGTTGTTATCGATTTAATTAATTTTCTTGCTTATTTTCATTCTCTTATTCCCCACTTTATTTACCTAGTTAGTTTGGTTGTTTTTTTATATTTCAGTATAAAATATTTCTAATTTCCACTTTGACTTTCTTTTCAAATCATGGCTTATGTGTTTTATTTCTTTGTTTAAAAATATGTATGAAATTATCTTTTTTTATTTGTTTGTTTGAGGTTGAATTGTACCACACTGTGGATGAATTTGGTCGATTTTTACAAGTATTTCATTACAGGCTAAAGATAATAACAACTAAATACAATAGTTACCCCTAAACTGGATCTGTGCTGCAGGGGGGAAAATGCCATAAAGGATATTTTTATTTCAACTGACAAAATTTGAAATTAGATAGTAAAGTATCAATATAAGAATTTATAAAGTTGGTAACTATATAGTGGTACTATGAGAGAATATTCTTATTTTTAGGACATACACATTGAGGCATTTAAGGGTTAATGATGACAAGTGTGTAACTTACACTCAATTCAGGAAAAAATTTACACACTCATACACACAGAAAATGATAATACAAATGGGTAAAATGTTTAGAGTAGGTGAATCAGAGTAAAGGCTATACAGGTGTTCTTTTTGTTATTTATATTTTTCCAGATTTAACTTTCTGTATATTTAAAATTATTTCCAAATAAAAAGTGTAAAAAGTGTTTTATGGTACCTCAAAAAGAGTGTGCATTTTCTGTTAGGTGCAGTATTTTATATGTAGTAGGTGAGTCTTTTTAGCTATGTTATTCACATCTCCTATACCCTTAATAATGACCCTCTTCATCTGATTGGGTGGTCTACTTCATCCATCAGATTCAGAGAGTTAAAAAAAATCCCAATAGCTTTATATTATTTGAGTTCCTATGTGGTTTTGCTTTATACATTTTGAAAATGTATTGCTAGGAGTATTAGTGATTCTTCATTTATTTTTAACCTTTTATAAAAATATTTTATTTATTTATTCACAAGAGACAGAGAGAGAGAGAAAGGCAGAGACACAGGCAGAGGGAGAAGCAGGCTCCATACAGGGAGCCTGATGTGGGACTCAATCCTGGGACTGTAGGATCACATCCTGGGCTGAAGGCAGGCACTGAACCGCTGAGCCACACAGGCATCCCTCTTTTTAACGTTTATGTAATTTCATCTAGTATAAAAACAAACAAAATACAAGGCACACCCACTTGCCAAATCTGGGATAAGCTACATAACAAAGTCAATAATGGTAATAATAGGTCATAACTTAAGGAATAAAGTAAGAATCTATGAGTCCCTGCTGATACAGATAAATAATGAAATAACAAATAGGAGGGGAAAGGTCATCTTCACATTAAAATGTCAACTAATAAATGTAGAGCAAATGATTCAGTTAGAAAATCGTCATTTGGCAGCCATGATAGAACAATTACATTAAGGAAGAATTATCAAGGAAGGCTAAAGTGAATGAGTGATTTTGATGACAAACAGGATATTTGTATAATCTCAAAGTATACCTCCCTATAAGTATGTATTAATTACAAAGGGAACATAGTAACTTCATAGTGGAGAAACTTGACAGACACCATCTTGACTATATGATCAAGTTTAGTTCATAAGATATGGGACAAATCAATATTTTGTCATCTAGGTCATGAAACATCTCCAATTTATACTTAGATGGTTGTATCCAGTGCATGATATTTTCCCATGGGCTATGCCCATAAATGTATAGATTCCTGGTGTATTTACCATAAGCAATCCAACCAACAGGGTTCATCCAGTTAAAAGCATTCCAAAGATAAGCCCTCCCCTGTTAGCAAATACTTTTAGCTCTTTTGCTAGGAGGTAGTCATTAACATTCTCACGAGGAGATTAGGCCTAGACATCTGCCTTGTTTCTGCCCCCACTCTCTTCCCCCCCCCCCAATAAATGGAAAGGAAAAAACTGTAGACTTACTGCTTAACCCTTTTCTAGCCATAGACAACACAAATATATGCATATTCTCCTCTATAGTTTTTTTTTTTTTTTGAAAGAGAACCTTTTATTACCTTTATGTACAGAAAATTCAACAGCATCCATTCAGCCCAGTTTGGTGGCCAGTTCTTTAGCGTTTGCTTTTTGCAGCTTGGCGATGCAAGCCACCGACTTTAGACACAGGATATTGCCTCCCCAGTGGCACCAGATCTCATCATATCTGTCATTGTAATTGGTCTTGATGACATCTACCAGATAAGTCAGAGCCGCTTGTCTTCCAAGTTACCGTGTAAAGGCAACAGTGGTGCAGGTCTTCCTGTGGACCAGACTCCCCAGCCTGGCCTTCCCTTCATAATGCAGTAAGGAACCCCCATCTTATGACACAAGGCAGGCAGGAAGACGAGCTCAGTGGGATCCACATCATGTGTGATCACTACCAGCTGAGTCTTCCTGTTTTCCACCAAGATGGTGACAGTGTTAACCCCAGCTCAAGGGACAAGTGGCCTCTTTGTGGGGACATTCCCTTTGCACATAGTTTTCTTCTCAGTCTGGGCCAACAATCTCTGCTTCTTCTCTTGCTTCATCTCTGGTCTGTACTTGTGGGCCATCTTAAGCAGTTGAGTAGCTGTTTGGTGGTCCAAGGTCTGGGTGAACTGGTTGATAGTGGAAGGCACTTTTAAACATTTATAGAGAATAGCCCTTTGCCACTGCAGCCAGATGTAGTGGGGCCAGTTGACAAAGAGGGTGAAGTACTTTTTGGCCTGGATGTCCTGTCCAATGCCAAAATTCTTGAGTCTTTTTTTGAACAGGACATTGACCACCTTCCTGGCCTCCTGCTTCTTCACAACAGCAGGGGCGGGGGCCACCTTCTTCCCATTTGCCTTCTTTCCTTTTGGCATCTTGGCTTGCTGGAGGACTCTCCTCTATAGTTTTATTCCTGGTGCCCTTCATTGAATGGAAATCCTTTGTCTTGGGCAGCCCGGGTTGCTCAGTGGCTTAGCTCTGCCTTCAAGCCTAGGGTGTGATCCTGGGGACTCAGGATCAAGTCCCTCATCAGGCTCTCTGCATGGAGCCTGTTTCTCCCTGTGTCTGTGCTTCTCTCTCTCTCTCTCTCTCTGTGTCTCTCATGAATAAATAAATAAAATATTGAAAGAAAGAACGAAAGAAAGAAATCCTTTGCCTTGAGGTAATTGTGTTCAACAAATTTTCCTCCATGGCTTGTATTTTTTAATTGTTTATGAAATTGCTCTCCACCTCAGGTCACAAAGATACTCTCCTTTCTTGTCTATTCTTGTCTCAGCTTCATTGGATAATATTTCTAAATCTTTATTGCAGAGTTGGAACAGCCCTCCCGATCTCCTAGCTTAATGCATGTGGCTCTGATCCGGCTCCCTATGTGCAGGGTGTGGGCTGCCCTTTCCTTCCCGAACAGGTGTCCTCTCTCTAGGCCCAGCATTTAAGGTTCTCCTAGCTTCAAAAACTCCATTTTCACTTCAGAGTCCTTGTGCTGCTTAGAGTTAAAGTTCACTCTCTTTTTTTTGACATCTTCAGTTTTTGCTTTTAGCTTGGTTATGTTTTTTCTCTCTCCCTATTTTTTTTTTAAGTAAAATTTTTGTGGCCTTTTCATGTATGCAGCTTTGGTGATAGGCAATCTTTCCACATGAACCTTGCCTTTTATATTGATTAAACAGTTATAATTTTTTCCCTCTGTAACATCAGAGGAAAGAAACCAGTTACTTCTGAGGGTAAGAAACTTTGGGGGGAAATAACAGAAATATCTGAGGAATTTTATCAGTTTTTTGTCTAACGTGATATGTGATGTGACTTCCTCAATGGATTTCCCTCAATCTTCAGGAAAATATTCCTTTTCTTCAATGCCTTTCATCAATAGCCTTGAACTTGGTTATGATAGGGACAGAGCTGTTCACAGAATTCGTTAGTTCACAGAATTTGAGGTTCAAATTCCACTTCTTTTTTTTTTTTTTTCTTCAAATTCCACTTTTAGTAGCTGTGTGACCTCGGAAAAATTATGTAACTTCTCAGAGTCTCAGTTTCCTTATTGCTTCCATCAGGTTAATAATATGCACCAAATAATATTTTTGTACTAAATGAGAAAGATCATGTACATGCCTTTCCACCTCCTTGAACAAGAAAAACAGAATAGTAGAATGGAAAGATTTCCAGGAGGATTTGATTTGTTACTTACACTGCAGTTTTGTCAGCCTCAGCCTAACAGTTTCACTGCATACAAAATAGTCCCTAAAATTTCTTCCAAATTAAAAAGTCCATGACATAGGTTTTACAATTGCATTTAAGATAAAAGCCTGACAAAGCCCCTGTGTAGTACATTTTTTCTTTGCAAATGTTTATTTATATTATAAATTTACTAAACGAGAGAAGTGATTTGACTTATGAGTTAAATATCTCTCTAGGTAGTGTAGAGTATTTAAGTTCTCTGCTTTATCCCTATACACAGGTATGGTGCAACCAATTGCAAGATGTATGTCAGATAATGTGTTCCTAAAATTATTAACTGAAATGATAAGTAGGAATGGAAGGAAAAAGAAGAGTCAGGAGAAGGGGATCAGAAATGCTGAAGAGATGTTTGGGTGAGCAGGGGGGCATTGGCTAAAATCTGCTTTTACTTTGGAAGTTTATTTAAACATTTAGTCCTTAAACACAACATTGAGACTAATTTAAGTCTCCTGGTTTTAATTTGCTGAATTTGATGATCACGTGGAAGTTCTGGTTACCAGCAGAAACCAGTTTTTCCTTGTAGCTCCAAATGACAAAGAACTGAGTGAGATAGAATGGATAAGGGCGCTGTGTGTATTTTTACTCTTTTACAAGTCATCAATCTTCAACGAGATTCATTTTCCTACAGGCAATCTAAATTGATCCATGGTCATTGGAAAATAACAGGCTATTCTTAAATAACTGTGAATAGGAGGCTCAAAAGTAGCTCCTGTTGGAAACAGTTGTGGAATGTTCAAGAAATTATGCACATATACACACACAAAGAGGCCTCTCCCAGCAATGGAGGAGCAGCTAAACTGCATTGCTGCAGAAGGCCATCGATCACATTTATTACACTGCAGACAGCAGCAATTTTAAGTGAGGCTGGGTTTCCCGAATGAATTCCAATAATTCAAGTTATGATTACTAAACTGTGTGTCATACTAATTCAATATTACTTGTGTGCCAAAAAAAGAGTTTAAATTATTAGTCATATAATATGGGTAAAAATACCTGATTTTTATTACTTTACTCATTAATAAAGACATTACAAACCACAAACCATTTGGTAATTTTTTAAAAATAATGAGAGAAACTGTGCAAACCCTAGCAACTGTATCACAATTGCACGAATGGTCAGCTGTTTTTTGTTTGTGCTACATCAGAAATAGATTTATTTGGAGTATACTTTGAACTTTGAAGAACACTTTTTTTTTTGAGGTTTTTGTTGTGTTTTCCAAATTGGAAATGTTTTTATTGGTTTGTGAATTACAAAAGTAACTCACAGCCATGAAAAAGAAAAAAATACAAGATATATAAAGTGAAATTTCCCCCAGATAACACCATTTTTGGATATGTAATTTTTTTCAAAAAGATGTATGTTTTTCAGGTTTTTAATAAAGAGTTTTTTGCCCATCCCTCCATCTATCCATCCATTGAAACATATTTCCATTTTGAAAAGTAGAGGTTGGGGAGAAGGCAGGACACAGTGGTTCCTGTTTCCATGGAGTGGAAGACTTACACATCTCACATAATAGGGCACTACTCAAGATCTCCTGTGAGCGCAGAAAGACAGCCCTACTGTAGGGTATATGGAGCTGTGTGTTGGGAGTTTGGGTTTCCATGTGCTCATTTCAGCTTCATTTCTAACTAGTGTGCAACCTCATTATAAAATGTGTGTTTTTTGCATGTTAGTCCACCTCGATTATATTCTGCTTTAGAAGTGTGTTTTGAGAAAGGGATCATTAATTCTTTTTAAAAATTTTAACTGTAAGTAGGCTCCATGCCCAATGTGGAGCTTGAACTCACGACCCTGAGAACAAGAGTTGCACACTCCACTGGCTGAGCCAGCCAAGCACCCAGGATCATTAATTTTTGATGAAAGATCATTTTTATTTACAGGAATGATCAATTGTGGGTGCTCTGAAATACTCTAACCAATCAAAGAAAAAAGCCTTATAATGACTACTCAACTAGTCTCCTTTAAACTAAGCTTAAAACATTTGATGTTTTTGAGAAATAGAAACAGATGCCTCTCTTGGTTCTAAGAAAATACTTCAAAAAATTGATCATGTCTGGTCATAGTAGCATTAGGATTAGTAACACAGACAAAGGTTCGGGAGTGGTTGTCTATGTAGGCTGAATTTCAAAGATGTAGTTCTCAGAAATACAGAGGGTTTTGTATAGAGCTGAATGAACCTTCCACAGTCTGAAAGCCTATCTTCGGGAAACAAATATCTGGTTGCCATGGAGACACTCAAGGTGGATGAAGGATGGATTAATCAAAATACAGGAAATCCTTTTTATGAGCTTCCTAAGAAATCTAGTGTGACATGAACCCTCTGGACTGTCTCCTCCTGTTCTTCCCTCCATCACACAGGAAATCCACTATGGATACAATGACACACATTTATTGTGCTGAGTTCTATGTCATTCTCTCTTGCTTGAAAGGCATCATCATACAAGCACAAGTGTTTCTCAAACATTTATTTTTTAAAATAGTCTTTGAAATTTAAGGGAAAAATGATCTTACTCTCTCTACAAAAAGGAAAGAGAAAGGTTAGAAATAGTCTCTGAGGGGATCCCTGGGTGGCGCAGCGGTTTGGCGCCTGCCTTTGGCCCGGGGCGCGATCCTGGAGACCCGGGATCGAGTCCCACATCGGGCTCCCGGTGCATGGAGCCTGCTTCTCCCTCTGCCTGTGTCTCTGCCTCTCTGTCTCTCTCTGTGTGACTATCATGAATAAATAAATAAAATCTTTAAAAAAAAAAAAAAAAAAGAAATAGTCTCTGAAAACTGATTGTTTATTAACGGAGCTATATTCTCTAGGGAATAAAGATTATGAAATAATTTGTGCTGAGATAGAAGCAGAATGCAGTTTGAGTCTAAAAAGAAACATAATCTGATCATTTTATTTTATTTTATTTCTATTCTGATCATTTTAAATGTTTATTTTAGTCCAAAGCAAGTCATTTCAGTCTAAATATTAGTTAAATAAATGAATGAATCTAAATAAATTATTAACTTGAAAAAATTAAGTGAATAAATCAATTAAATGAGTATTCCCTTTCTTCTCAACAAACTGATGGGTCAAATTAATCAAAATAGTTAATCCAGTTGTGGGAGACATTTTCAGAAGCCTCCAGTAAATCATTCTTGGGCAGCCAATTCTATCTTAACCCCTGGTTTTGGATAGCCACTGCATCAAGTAGATTGGATGCGCTAGCACCGAGAATCAAGCTGATGTAAGTAGATTTTGGACACTCTCCAAGAATGGATAAAGGCTCACAGTGAGGATGTCAGCTACCATAGGCATGGGGCCTACAGGAAGCCCAGAGGGACCCAGTAGAGAGCACGTAGAGAGCACAGGCAGGGAGGTTTTCCACAATGGCGTGCTGGATCTGAGAATCCATGTGTTCTCACAGACTGAAAGGCTGATGGGGGTGGGGGGGTGGGGATGCAAATTGCAAAGGAATTTAGCATAGGGTGAAACAGTGGTCCTCAATTGTAGCTGACTGTGTCATGACTGGGGGTAGGGAAGGCTGGGAGGGAGAGCTACTGGCATCTAGTGAATGGATGCCAGAGATGCTGCTGAGCAGCCTATGGTGCACAGAACAGCCTCCTGGGGGGAAAAAAAAGTCAAAAGTGCTGAGGTTAAGAAATCTTGCAGTAGAAGAAATAGTTAATAGATTCTAAGCAGCCCTTTAGATGGCTCATCAATTCAAGGATTTACATGAACAGAACAAAAGGACTATATCTTCTGAGCAAAGCAATAAGTAATCAGCTCTGAACTTGGAATTTGAGGCCCTGGATCTCCATCTAAGCCTCACTATTTATTATTACCTGTAACACGACAGCCTCTTTGAGGCTCACTTGTTATAGTAGAATCAGCCAACCTCGTACTGAGTGAGATGACCGGTGTGAAATCACAGAATACAGTGAATGTTCAAGAAATAATGACTGGAAACTAGCCAAAGTGTCTTGTCTTTATTTTAAAAACTACTGACTTTAAATTTAATTTTATATTGAAGCAAGGCGAGTCAGTTTTGACCAATGGTGACAAAAAGAAGAAAAATTATTTAAAATTCATTATTTATTTTGGATCTTCACATATTGTAGGGGAGGAAAAAGCTTTCTTCAACCCTCTTAGGGTCCCTGGCTGGGTTTGAAAATGGACATAAAACAAATTAACAGAAGAAACACATGTACATTTCATTGAATTTTTACATGTACATGGTAGCCTTCACAAGAGAATGAAGACCCAAAGCAGTGACCAGAGTAGAGAGCTTTAAACCTTTCAGGCAAAGAAATAATGAATCTGAGGAAATGACAAGACAGAGAGGTTTGGGCTAGGGGTGTTCAATGGTGAAGAAGTAACCAGGGAGATAAGGGTTAGTTTAACAAGGTTTATTTATCAGATTTCTCAGCCCCCAATTCCCTGTCTCTCATGAGAAGAATGGCTTCCTCCATCCTGGTACAGGGAGGGGACCTTTCACTTGGGAAATTTATGACCTGTTTCATAGGAGAAGGGAGAAGGGGGGAGGTCACAGTGACCTTTTTCTGTTGCTTTCTCAGACTTACTCAGTTTAAGATATGTGACATGCCAAGGTACCATATTTTGGGGTGGCATGTCTTGGACCCCATCAGTATGAAATATAATTTTTTGCTTAGAGGCTGCTGGGTGTGAGGCTGCAACACTGCAGAAGGCTATATTTCTTTGCCTTAGGAAAAAGAAGATAGGGAAAATGTGTGGGGAGGGACAGTGGGAAGGCTGGATAGAAGTGCAGGGTGCATGTATTTACCAAGATCTCAGAGATGATTTGCTTTGAGATATGCAGCGTGCCCCTCTCCTCCATGTCACCACCAAATATCAGTAAAGTCTTTGTTACTCCTTTGTGACTTGTGGGTGAGAATTTGTTTAGTTTTTAATATCACTAGTGCTGATTCCTGCTTCAGTGTGACTATATAGGGGTATCATTAGCCCACGTGAAGAAAAATGATCTCAAACTTGGAAATAAGTCAAAGGGTGATTAATGTCATGCTAAGAACATTTTCAAACAAACCTACCTAAGGATCGTCAGACTCTGGTAACTTAGAATTGTTTGCATAATTCATTAGAACTCAGAGATTATAAAATTCTGAAAGCTGATTTGGGGCCATGTTATTCTTTTTTGTTTAGTAGGAAGGATAAACCTGAAGGTTATGGTTTTATTACCCTGTAGGATTTTAACCACTGTATACCTTTGTCTAAATCAACAATTTTATTTCAGCATGACTTTTCTCCCCATTTATTGTAAACATCTCAGTTTCTTACATCCCCCTTTGAATTGTTTTTATCATTCTGCTGGTTACCTTATTAATAGGTTTAATTAATCTTTGGTATGAACTTACTATCTATATAAGAATTATATTTTCAAAAAAAAAAGAATTATATTTTCAACATCTTGAGATGATGCTTTGGTACCCATATGCAGCCTTTGTGTGAATTAGGAAAAAAGTGTTCCTTCTTTGAATACAGTTAGTTTTCTTATGTTCAAGTGCAATTTTTAGAAGATAGAGTATTATTTATTTTTTAATAATAAAATTTACAGTAAGCCTGAGGTCATTCTATAAAAATTCTACAAATTAAATTATTGAATACACAATAAAGGAAATACAATTTTTTTTTTATGATAGTCACAGAGAGAGAGAGAGAGAGGCAGAGACACAGGCAGAGGGAGAAGCAGGCTCCATGAACCGGGAGCCTGATGTGGGATTCGATCCCAGGTCTCCAGGATCACGCCCTGGGCCAAAGGCAGGCGCCAAGCCGCTGCGCCACCGAGGGATCCCGGAAATACAAATTTTTGATCACAATAATAACTCAATAGAATACTTAAGAAACCAGTAAGATTTCATTATTAGTTATAAAATAGCTTTACATCTTGCTTTCACAGAGATAAAATTCTTTATGACAGCTTCAGTGCCTATTTGGCTTTAGTGTCATGTTTTCTAAAGAAATGAACAGTTTTTCTCATGACATTGTTTACCTTTAATAAATTTTATTTTCACAAAGCTATAAAATTGTCCATTGGCAATTGCAACTGCAAGGTGAAATTTATCCTGGGAGCTACAAAGCGTTATTGGAAATGTGTCATGTAAATCATTGTTGCAAATATATTGAGATACTTCATCTGGAGTATTCTAAGTGTAGATTTTAGAAATCAACTTAGTATTTACTTGCCTATACATTGAATTCCCATCAGTATCATTTCCCTTACTTTGTTCACCAAGCAATTTCAACTATTTGTCAATAGCTCCTATTCATTGGAATTCTTTAAGTTACACTGGCCATCTGCAACACTGAGAAGCCATTATGTTCTTTCAGACTTTCCTTTGAAGATGGTATTGTTATAGCTAGCTTAGAAAAGGAAAATTGAATTTGGAATTGAGTTTTGGATTGTAGATAGGATTCTAAGTTGACACTTCTTATTCCTTCCTTGGTACTGTCTATACTGGGAGACTTGCCATCTATGTCAAGATAGTCTGCTATTTGTTCAGTATCAATATATTTTTCATAAACATTATTGCTTTGTCTTCAAAAAATCTATAATTCTGGGCAGGCCTGGTGGCTCAGCAGTTTAGCACCGCCTTCAGCCCAGGGCGTGATCCTGGAGACCTGGGATCGAGTCCCATGTCGGGCTCCCTGCATGGAGCCTGCTTCTCCCTCTGCCTGTGTCTCTGCTTCTTTCTCTCTCTCTCTCTGTCTCTCATGAATAAATAAATAAAATCTTTTTTTAAAAATGTATAATTCCTTTGATGCTTTCAAGTGCATCATGTACACTGAATCTTTTTTCCTGCATCATTTTGCATTTAACATCAAATTTTACCCAGCTATTATGCCAAATGAGTACTGAGCAAATAAATGTAAAACTGGTTATTTTTAAGATCAAACTTTTACTTGTGTTGCAGAAATATGTAACAATGTCACAATAATTTCTAACAGAGCATTGCCTTCTCTTCAGTGAGTTTCTCCTTTTTTTTTTTTTTTTTGAAGATTTATTTATTTATTTTTTGAGAGAGAGAGGAGGAGGAAGGGCAGAGGGAGAGGAAGGGAAATCCTCAAGACAACTCTCCACAAAGGGGGAGCCAGATTCAGGGCCTGATCCAGGGCCCTGAGATCATGACCTGAGCTGAAATCAAGTTGGACACTTACTCGACTGAGCCACCCAGGCACACCTTCAGTGAGTTTCTAATGTCATGATAGATTCAGCTTGATTTTCTCATCATTTTTTCAAAAAAGGCTTCAAATTTCTCTTTCCTAGAATCATTTTTAATCAACCAGAAGCCAAAAAAGATGTTTCATGTTTTTTATCAGGATGAAACAAAACAAGGAATATAGAATGTTTTGTAAAATTTTTCATGATTTGCTCCTGCAATCCCTTGTTTCCCATGTATATTTGTGGCATCATCATGTCTCCAAGTCACTCAAATTGTTTTGTCTAGATTCAGTTTTTGTAGACATTCTGCTGAGAATTGATATTATCTGTGTCAACATAAAGTGACTCTTTTTCTCCAAGAGATTCTAGCCCATGAAGATTAGATTGAAAACCAATAAATAACTAACGTCATCATTTGTTTCAGGAAATTCTTGCAAACCAATTTATTCAGGTGAATATTTGCCTCACTGTGGCAAACAGCTAGTCTTATAAAAAAAAAAAAAAAAAAAACCGGGCAGCCCCGGTGGCGCAGCGGTTTGGCGCCGCCTGCAGCCGGGGGTGTGATCCTGGAGACCTGGGATTGAGTCCCACATCCGGCTCCCTGCATGGAGCCTGCTTCTCCCTCTCCCTCTGCCTGTGCCTCTGCCTCTCTCTCTGTGTCTATGAATAAATAAATAAAATCTTTAAAAAAAAAAAAAAACAACCTGTGTGTTCACCGGTACAAACAGCTTGCTTATCAGGACAAGAATTTGTTTATCCAGACTTGTTTTAAGACCTGCTGTGTCCACCAATCCTAATGTATTACATCATAAACTTTGGCCAATCTTCACCATTTTCCTACATTGAAGGACTTGCCTTAAATAACGTGAGTCCAGACCCTACAGCATTCCCCTGCTGAGACACTAAAACTCTGTTAAGATGGTGCTCTCCCGTATTTATAACAGCCATGTCCACAATAGCCAAACAGGAAGGAGCCTCGGTGTCCATCAAAAGATGAATGGATAAAGAAGATGTGGTCTATGTATACAATGGAATATTCCTCAGCCATTAGAAACGACAAATACCTACCATTTGCTTCAACGTGGTTGGAACTGGAGGGTATTATGCTGCGTGAAATAAGTCAATCGGAGAAGGACAAACATTATATGGTCTCATTCATTTGGGGAATATAAAAATTAGTGAAAGGGAATAAAGGCAAAGCAGAGAAAATGAGTGAAAATATCAGTGAGGGTGACAAAACATGAGAGACACCTAACTCTGGGAAATGAACAAGGGGTAGTGGAAAGGGAGGTGGGCAGGGGGTTGGGGTGACTGGGTGATGGGCACTGAGGGGGCACTTGGTGAGATGAGCTCTGGGTGTTATTCTATATGTTGGCAAATTGAACTTCAATAAAAAATTTTTTTAAAAAACTAAAAAAAAAAACTAAAGCAAGAAAGATACATAGAGGGAAGATTTCATGAGTTAAAATGTTAGTTTAAGAAAGTCAATGCAAGAAAACATACATAAAACATGCACAACAGTGTGTGTCTGTAATACATATGGTATACAAAATATGCATTGCTGAATTTGTATACTGTAAAATAAATATGTATTAAGCATTTGCTGTAAAAAAGAAAGAAAGAAAGAGGTCTTCCCAACCCCAGCAGTGCCCTCATGCCAATTCCTATAATAAATCTCACATTTTATGTGTCTACATTAAAAAAAAAAAAAATGGTGATCTCCCTTGCTGCCTTAAGCCTAATGCACTTGATTTTGCTTGACCAACGGGTTTTTCTGGAAATTTTTTGAGAGAGTAAGCAGTCAACATTATTAAAAATACATATAGTCTTTTCTACTCATGTCATTACTGAACAAACTACCACAAAATATTCACCTACAGACATGTTTGCCTTTTTTGGAATCCAAAAATCTGGTAATAATTCTAATCTGTTCTACACAGCTTGCATCAGGAGTCGTATCTAAAATAGGTGCGAAATATTTAGCACTTCTTACCTAATTCAAACAATACATTTGCTGCTGATGTTTATATTCTAAGAAAATGCTCTGTCTTCAATGTTATTATTTAATTCAGTTCCTTCCAGATGAAGAAAGTTCCCATTATTATGCTCATGAAGTTCTTGGATGCTCTGAATACTAGCATTGCTACACCAAAAACGAATCATCTCTCTTTACAAAGATGGTGCTGAAGGGATAGAAAGAAGCCCCTGCTCCTCCCAAAGCCAAAACTAAAGCAAAGTCTTTGAAGGCCAAGATGGCTGTACTGAAAGGTGTGTCATAAAAATAAAGAAGATTCACAAGTTACGTACCTTTCAATGGCCCAAGACACTGTTTGTTTTCTTTCTTTTCTTTTCCTTTTTTTTTTTTTCCGATGCAAACACACAAGGGTTTATTTACAAGCTCGAGCTTGGGTCCAAGTATACCAGAGTGGAGCAGGGACTTGGACCCAAGACACTGTTTTCAAAGGCAGCTCAGATTATCTCCGAAAGAGCATCCCCAGGAGAAACAAACTTGACCACTATGCCATCATCAGGATCCCCCTGATTCCTGAGTCAGTCATGAAGAAAACAGAGGACAACACACTTGTTTTTCTTGTGGATGTCAACATCAATAAGCACCAGCTCAAACAGGCTGTGAAGAAGCGCCACGACATTGATGTGGCCAAGGTCAACACCTGGATCAGGCCCAAAGGAGAGAAGAAGGCATATGTTTAAATGGTTCCTGACTGATTCTTTGGATGTTGCCAACAAAATTGGAATCATCTAAACTGAGTCCAGCTGGTTAAAAATAAATATGAATTTCTTCACCATAAAAAAAAAAAATCTATATTGTGTTTAAAAATTGCGCAAGGGGCAGCCCGGGTGGCTTAGGGGTTTAGCACTTCAGCCTGGGGTGTGATCTTAGAGACCTGGGATGGAGTCACGTCAGGCTCCCAGCATGGAGCCTGCCTCTCCCTCTGCCTGTGTCTCTTATGAATAAATAAATAAAATCTTTAAAAAATAATAATAAAATAAAATAAAAATTGCACATGATATTTGATCTTGCTTTGGAGTAGTTTCTGTTTTGTAGTGTTAATAATTATGGTTATATTTTAAAAATCACAGTTCAAAAAATAAAATCACAGTTCAATTTTAAATGCCTAACACTATGCATTAGTTTTTTGATATGCATTTAATCTTCTTCATCTTAACTAAGAGCATATGATAAATGCTGCCTATCTTTGTACTATTGTCAAGCTCCAGTTGATTTTTTTCCACTCCCTAAGACTTTGACATAGAGACAAAATACAAACTCCTTTTAAGTAAAGAGGTTTAGCATTATTTCTTTGTCATTTGGAAGAATTTGTATGTAATGTTCCTCAAAACTTATCTGTGACTTGAGGTGGATAATTATCAACCAGTCTAAATATTAAAGTTTTATGGATGTGTACTTGCATTCATAGAAAGTATGTTAGGTTTAATGGAGTGTTGGCTTCTTTTCTCTTCGAGTTTATTTATTTATTTTTTTCCTCTTCGAGTTTAAATGGCAATTCATCTCTTATGATTGACATGGAGATAGAAGGTAAATTTGTGTTCTGTCCAACCAGTGACATTTCAATGCTACATTCTGCTGAAACTATTAAATTCTGGATCTTTTTCTTTTTTCCTCCTGCTTCTCATCTATTTTCTCCAAAAAGTCAATTATACAAAGAAGTTTTCTTTATTTTCTCTAATGGATTTGTTTTTTTATCGTTGGTAATTGAAAAAATTATTTTTGACATCTGAAAAGAAGTTATGAGTAGTTTAATATTTTATCTTACAGTGTGAAACACTTAAAAATAATAGGTTTGGGGAAAATACAACTTTACAGTGTAGAAACCTGGAAGACACTACCTCAACTGAGTGATCAAAGTTAACATCTCAGTAATGAGGTATCAGCGTCATGTGCCTCCTGACATGATGTCCTGAGAAGGGCTCAACATCACTTCTCTGAAAATCTTACAAAAATATCATAACCTAAATTTATCATGAGGAGACATCAGATCACCCTGCATGTCATCTTCCAAGACCAATTTTGTGACACCAGGTGTGTATCTTACAATTCAATTCAGTTCTGATACTAAGTACCTGGAGTTAACATAGACCCCATAGGTTAGGAGGCTCAGTCTAGAACAGCTTATGGAACTCAGGAAAGTGCTGTACTTCACAATTACAGTTTTATATACAGGATACAACTCAAGAGGAGCCAAATGGAAAAGATATATAGGGCAAGTAGTGAGGGGTGATTGGGTGTGAGGAATGCAGAGCTTCTATGCCCTCTCCAGGTATGCCACTGTCTGGCACATTGATGTGTTGTTCATCATCCCAGAAATTCCCAGAACCTCGTTATTCAAAAATTTCTTTGTCAAGGCTTCATTATATAGGCATGATTAGTTAAATCATCGGCTACTGGTGATTTTTTTAAGATTTTATTTATTTATTTATTTATTTATTTATTATTTATTTATTTATTCATGAGGGACACACAGAGAGAGAGGCAGAGACACAGGCAGAGGGGGATGCAGGCTGCATGCAGGGAGCCCAACCTGGGACTCCATCCCGGGACTCTGGGATCATGCCCTGAGCTGAAAACAGTGCTAAACCGCTGAGCCCCACAGGCTGC
Source organism: Canis lupus familiaris (assembly GCF_011100685.1). Classification (NCBI taxonomy): domain Eukaryota; kingdom Metazoa; phylum Chordata; class Mammalia; order Carnivora; family Canidae; genus Canis; species Canis lupus. Next base: position 290,833 of record NW_023330106.1, on the reverse strand, counting down.
CCTGATTTTTGTTTTTGTTTTTGTTTTCTTTGGCAACTGGCCTCATCCTAGAGTTAGGAGTAACCACATTAATATAACAAAGACATTGCTACCACTCAAGAAATCCAGGGATGGGGTGTGAGGGGGTGGGTTTAAGAGCTCTGTGTTCCTGTGTTCTCTGGCAGGAACAGGGAACAAAGACCAAACATATTGTTTTAAATATAGCACAACCCCAAATTATGTGACATTCCTCAAAGTGGAGTATTTGCTTATTTTAAAAAATATATATTTTTTATTTATTTAATTTATTTATTTGAGAGAGAGAGAGAGAACATAAAGGGAGAGGGAGAAGCAGACTCCCTGCTGATCAGAGAGCCTGATGTGGGGCTCAATCCCAGGACCCTGAGATCATGACCTGAGCTGAAGGCAGACACTTCACTGACTGAGCCACCCATATGTCCCTGGCCTGTGCTTTTAAGAATTGTCAGTCATTTTAAAAAATCAATAAAACAAAGCAAAATGAAACTGTTCTGTATTGGAAGAGACTCAGGGGTCATAATAAACAAATGCAATATGGGACCCCGGATTGGGTCTTTTTTTTTTTCTAGACCAGGAAAGCACATTACTAGGACAATTGGTAATATTTGAATAAGGTCTTTGATTAGCTAAAAGAATATTAGTTTCCTATTTTTGATCATTTATGACAGTTATGTAAGTTATTAACATCAGGGAAAGGTGGTGAAGAGTATGCAGAAAACTTTTATACCATCTATAATAGTTTAAATATCATTTATTTAAAAATAGAAATAAGTTCAAAATAATATACTTGTTATACACTCTAAATTTTTTTTAAACTTATTTTCTTTTTTTTTAATTTATTTTATTTATTTATGATAGGTACACAGTGAGAGAGAGAGGCAGAGACATAGGCAGAGGGAGAAGCAGGCTCCATGCACCAGGAGCCCGATGTGGGATTCGATCCCGGGTCTCCAGGATCGCGCCCTGGGCAGGCGCCAAACCATTGTGCCACCCAGGGATCCCTATACACTCTAAATTTTAATCGCATTTTTATAATGACGAATTTCCATCATAAACACTTCCTATAAAATATATAGTGGATGATCATTTAGTGACCTCGAATTTATGTCTATGAAGTACTGCTTTGTGAATTTTTCATGGCGTGTGAATACCAGTTATTACATAATGATTTATATCTTAGTGAAAGAACTTAGACATTGTTGAAAAAACAAAATTCAACTGAATAAATTTAAAGATCTTGTTGGCTTTATTCAATGATTTATGAATAAGGCAACATTCTATTTAGCAGATAGAAATAAGCTCCCAGGGATTCCTGGGTGGTGCAGCGGTTTAGCGCCTGCCTTTGGCCCAGGGTGCGATCCATCCTGGAGACCCGGGATTGAGTCCCACGTCGGGCTCCCGGTGCATGGAGCCTGCTTCTCCCTCTGCCTGTGTCTCTACCTCTCTCTCTCTCTCTCTCTCTCTCTCTCTCTCTGTGACTATCATAAATAAATAAAAATTAAAAAAAAAAAGAAAGAAAGAAAGAAAGAAGCTCCCAGGAGCTGTATGAAATGGAAGACTTATAGGCAGGAGGAGGGAGGACAAGCAAGTTACCAGTGAAGAATGGATTGTTTCAGGCAAGGTCACCTTCCTTTAGGGGACAACAGGGATCTATCAATGGATTACCCAATAGTGCTGACCAGGAAATTCCAGATTGACTGATTAAGATTACATTCCTGGGAGAGGCTGAAACTATAATTAGGTTAGGTAGTAAATCTTGATTAGGTGATGTGTGCCTTAGCACAAGTGACTCTATTGGGGACCTGTTATTTTCTTTTTTTTTTTTTTTAACAAGATCTGTATTAGAAACTCAACAATGCCTTTCTATACAATAAGCAAATAGCTGATGATATGAACGATACCAAATGTCAACTTTAGCCAGTGAAGTAGCACCAATAGGGAATTGTGGTCTGAATTTTATGATCCTTCCCAATCGATGTATTAGTTGGCAAAGTGTATTAAAACTGTGCTCTGTAAAAATCAATTGAAACAATTTTATCCTTTAAAATTTGTTGCAGGGATCCCTGGGTGGCGCAGCGGTTTGGCGCCTGCCTTTGGCCCAGGGCGCGATCCTGGAGACCCAGGATCGAATCCCACATCAGGCTCCCGGTGCATGGAGCCTGCTTCTCCCTCTGCCTGTGTCTCTGCCTCTCTCTCTCTCTCTCTCTGTGACTATCATAAATAAATAAAAATTAAAAAAAAAAATAAAATAAAATAAAATAAAATTTGTTGCAAGCCTGCATGGCAAACAGCAAACAAAGATCAAAGAAATGTCCCATAATCAATTATGATCACTATATCTGAATATTATATTCCTGCCATGGCAAATTTAAGCCATCTCTCTTTCTTTCTTTTCTTTCTCTTTCTTTTTTTTTTCTTTCTTTCTTTCTTTCTTTCTTTCTTTCTTTCTTTCTCTTTCTTTCTTTCTTTCTTTCTTTCTTTCTTTCTTTCTTTCTTTCTTTCTTCTTTTTTTTTGAAACATCTATTTATTTATTTGAGAGAGAGAGAGCAGTGAGAAGGGGCAAAGAGAGGAAAAGTTTTTTGTTTGTTTTTTTTTTTTTTTGTTTTTTTTTTTTTTTTTGAGAGGGAAAGAGTCTTAAGCAGATCCATGCTAAACACAGAGCCAGACCCAGGGCTTGATCCCATTACCCTGAGATCACGACCTGAGCTGAAACCAAGAGTTGGATACTGAACAGTCTGCACCACCCAGGTGCCCTGCCATCACTTTCAAACTATTGTTTTTCAGTTAGTGGGTCTAATGTAGTATTTCAATCATCAAGTCTAAGGGCAATCTGGTCCTTTAAACTAACTTTTCAGTACCTGGGGACCCTAGATCCAGAGAGTTCTTTGGTGAGGCAGCCTGGATTTGGTGACAGACTAGGTTGGGACATTGAGGTATGATCTCTGAGGACATGTGGCAATTACATAAAAGATTATCAGGATGTGTTGAGCACCAAGATTGAAGATTAATGATACTGGAAAGCCTGTCTTCAGAGCAGCTCTGAGAGGTTTATGGCAGGGATTTCACCAACAACTGCCAGAGGTCTTCTATCTCCTTGTGCAAAAGCAGCTCAGATGGGTTTGCTCTTCCTCACACTTGCTAACTACATTGTGGATTCAAGGTCCCCTGGGTTACAGCTTTTCACCAGTGGCACACTTCTTTCCAGTGTGGCCAGTGTTCTTGGGCAGCTGGTGGATGCGGGAGTGTCATCCGGGAAACCAGACAATTCAATGGGTTCTGTTTCTAAGGGGCTGACGCTATTCCTGGCAAAAAGAGTGTGAAATATCAACACTCAGGTATTTCAGAGCAAGCATGATAGAGCTATGAGGAGAGTGTACCCTAACATGAGAGCTGCAATGGAAGAGGAAGCGCTGGGTTATGTCCTAATCACCTCAAACTGGAAATAACACAAATATCTCTCCTGAATAGAACGTAGACACTGAGATATTTATAATACATACATACAATGAAATACCATATATGAATGAAAATGAATGAACTTCAGGCAGAGGCAAATTTAATTTAAGATTAAGACAGCATTACAAGATTACTCAGTATATAGCATTGAGAAGATTCTTTTATCTTCTTTTGGAGAGAGCATGTGTGTGCACTCATGAGCAGCTAGAGGGATGGTTGGAGGGAGGAGCAGAGCAAGAGGGAGAGAGAGAATTTCCAGCAAGCTCCACACCCAGCATGGGAGCCCAACACGGACTCAATCTCATCACCCTGAGATCATGGTCTGAGCTGAAATCAAGAGTCTGGGATGCCTGAGTGGCTCAGCGGTTTAGTGCCTGCCTTCAGCCCAGGGCGTGATCCTGGAGTCCTGGGATCCAGTCCCACGTCGGGCTCCTTGCATGGAGCCTGCTTCTCCTTCTGCCCGTGTCTCTGTGTCTCTCATGAATAAATAAATAAAAATCTTTAAAAAAAATGAAATCAAGAGTCTACACTTAACCAATTGAGCCACCCAGGTGCCCCAAGAAAGACTCTTTAAAAAAAAAAATTATAATCCATATGTCTAATAAAATCCCACATTACACACTCTGAAGTACAAGATACTGAAATAGGACACAGTTGTCACTTTTACCTTCATTTTGACCCCTGTCTATACTCCGCCCCCCCCCCCATACTTTTCTAACTAATTAAGTTCTCTCTAGCTCATCAAAAGACCCTGCGGGCAAAGAGTCCCATGATGGGGAACAAAACTACCCTCTCAAGCAATAAGGGCTGCCCTGAACCAGAAATACTCCACTTGATTGACCCCAAGACAGTGAAAAACCTGACCTTTACTGCCCAGGTGCTCATACCTGCCAACTTTTGTCCTGCATTCTTATGTAAACCTGGCAGTATTTTCAGCCCTTTGAAGACTGCCTTTGGAACACTAGTCCACTGTCTACTGGGTGGTGGCTTCATTGAAGTAAATTCCTTTCTTGTTTCAACCACCACTCACTCTCTGACCTTTGGTTCTGTCAATGGTGAGTGGCTGAACCTGGTCTGTTCTGACTTCAGGATAAAGGTGCTTTTACACCTTTGGGCCCTGGTTACAATACTACTAATAAATTTTGTATGTACATAAACTCCCTGGGTGGATTGCAAACTTCTTGGGGACAGGCATTGAATATTATATTTATCTGACTTTCAAATAAGTATTTAAGTCAATTATTTGAGTTATTTGAGTCAATGAATGAATGAAAAGGAATCAGCCAAGGAATGAATAAATGAATGTTAAAAAGGGGAGGCTCTATGTCCTCTTCACTTTATTTTTTTTTTTTTTGTCCTCTTCACTTTAAAAAAAAAATCATCCTGGTCTAGTCGTAATCTTTTTTTTTTTTTTTAATTTATTCATGAAAGACACAGACACAGGCAGAGGGAGAAGCAGGCTTCCCATGGGGAGCCTGATGTGGGACTTGATCCCAGGACCTGGGGATCATGACCTGAGCCAAAGGCAGATGCTCAACCACTGAGCCACCAGGCGTCCCCTAGTTGGAGTCTTTTTAGTTTGTCTGGACAATGTCTGGTATGTATACCAGGAGCCAGTGTGAGATGAGAGATCCTTCTTTTGAGCTGAGCTGTTGGCTGAAGCCTAGAGAGTGGCTGGGGAAGTCTTACTAGATCTAAGTCCTATTTAATGTAAACTATAAACATAACGGTGTTGATGAAAGTGGACTTACATGACCTCCATCATGGCCTCATTCTGTACTTACTAATTAAGTTCATTCCAACTTATCTCTGAACTCAGGCAAAAGACCCTGTGGGCAAAACATACCCTGCTGAGAACTGAAACTGCCCCGTCAAGCAATAAGGACTGTCCAGAGCCAACGAGATCCTGCATGATTGACCCCAAGACAGTCATTGACCTGACCTATACTGCCCAGCTGCAGGTGCCCACTGATCTTTGTCCCTCATTTTTCTTATACAAACCTGTATGCTTTTTCAGCACTTTGGAGACAATCTTTGAGATGTTAGTGTGCCATCTTCCTGATGGTGGCCTCACTGAAATAAATTCTTTTCTTGTTTCACCACCACCACTGTCTCTCTGCTTTTGTATTTTGCCCGTGTTGCCTGGAGGAACCTGATCTGTTTGGGATGCCCAGAGCCAGGTGCTCGGGCACCCCTGCTGCCCTGGCTGCACTGAAACATAGATTAAGTGACAAAGGGAGAAAGCAAACACACTCAGGATGGTAAGTAAAAGACTTTGGTTCTCTCTCTGGGTGGCCTATTTAAGGGACCAGAGGCAATCAGTGGACCGCTTAATTTCTCCAAAGCTTTGTGTCTGCATATGTCAAATGGGGTCGATAATCCAATAATTATGAGAATCACCAAGACAGTGTACGTGGAATCAAATACCTGCAAAGGATTTCGCTCATATTGGCATTTTCAATCTCATGGCCACTTTAAAGATTGGAAAAACAAAAGACCGCTTCTCATAAAGTTAATACAAAGCAACCAATTATAATTACTGGCCAGTAGAGCATGATTTACCATATTTTCCAGAAACCTGGGGCACTTCTGGAACCCTACCAATCCCCACAGATATGCCACCAGATTATGTGTTTCTCTTGTCGGAAAGAAAACCACAAGCCCAAAAAGAAGTCACTTATGCTAGGCCATGTCACCAAACTGGGGCTTAACACCTAACATAAGTACAGTTGCAACCTCTCTCAGCAATGTAGTTTTAGCTGGTCAGTCAGGAATTTTCTGGTCAGCGCCAGTAAGGTAATCTGTTACATGGGTTCTCTCTCTATCCCCCAAAGCAAGATGAAGTCATCTACCTAGTAAGACTCTTGTGTCCTCATGGGAAGGTGACCTCACCCAAAATAATGCTTTCTGGGGTTTGTTTATGGCTTCCTTGTTCTGTCTTTAAAGGCTTTTCTCTTTCTGTAGCTCTTTGGAGCTCCCTTTTACTTCTATATGGGATGTTTCCAATTCAGGAATCATGAACATAAGGGCTGCTACCAAACCAAGAGCTGGAACTAGCAGGCTGCTGTGTCCTGCAGCAGGGTAGTAGCCACTCTAGGCCATAGGATCCACCTATAGATCAGTCGTGAGACTCCAGCTGGGATTTGGGCCTGGGCACACACCTGTGGTCTCCTCTCAAGGAAGCAGAGGCCAAGGAGGCATTGGCTGTGTGTGACTCCTGCCAAAAGACACAAAAAGTTCCTGAGGTATCATGGTACAGATGAGAGCAATTTTCTCTAGGGATTGTATATCCAGGCATGGACTTAGGTCACTATGTGGGTCTTCATTTTTTTTCTTTTCTCTTTTTACTCTAATAGTTAAATATGAAGACCTGAGCATGACTTTGGTGGGCTTTTAATCTTGAATTAAATTAGAAGAAGGTTATTTTCTTCTTTTAAAGTCATGAAGACACAAAAGGAGGATTAAGATCCGGGGCAGTGGATGGGACAGAAGGTAAGTGGTGGCGAACAATGGGTAAGTAGACTAGAAGCCTGGGTGCTCACTTGATGCCATAGCCCACCCAGTGTGACCCAGGACATGCCACCCCATCTCTCTGTTCTCTCATCACCAAGCACCCTTCCAAGTTAAACATCCTATGATTGAGATCAAGGTAACTAAGAGTAATTTTTATCTCCTTAAATCTTATTCTTTTTTTTTCTTAAATCTTATTCTAAACATATGATAACAATTGTTCTCATTAGAATTTTAAAACGCTCACCATGGGTGCAGCTTATGTGTGTTCCTTGGGTGTGGTCCTGGTTCCCATTTTGTGAAATGATTGGGAGGACTGGCACTTGTCACAGCCCAGGAAAAGCCCAACAAAGGAGAAGAGCAGAGATCATATTAATTCAAAAGTGGTAGGGTGTTGCAGGAAGTCATTGAAAGGACAGGACCCCTGGATGACCTGCAAGCTGGACCCAGAGAATCCAAGGATCATCACCATCCCCTGTCCCTGGAGTGTGCGTTCACCCACAGTTTCCACAGTGGGAGCTGTTTTTTCTAGGACTTAGATCACCTTGAGAGCACATATCCTGAATATGTGACTGAGCCCCGTTAAGGCCTCTATATGAACTTTTAAGATTTTGTTGAGTGGGTATGAAGATCTACTCCTCTTGCGGAGCCCAAGACAAGCCTCAAAAGTAAGTTACTGTGGGGTGCTCTCGAGCTCTTGGGTCTGTTCTCGTTCTCTACGTGCAGGGCAGTTTGTGAGCCAACACAGGACAAGACGATTTTGTGGTACCATCTAAAATCAGGGGGCATACAACATGAAGTGAACTAGTGTGATATTGTGATTTAGAATAAGAAACATATATTTGATCTTTGTCCCCATTTCTGCCAGAAACAGACTAAAACTCAGATTTTCTAGAAGAGCCCTATTAAAGTGTCTTTGTTATGTTAATGAGGCGACTCTGGGGAAAGCTCCTAGGTCACTGAGGGATGAGGGCTGGTTGCCAGGGGAACCAACCACGTGATCAGATGTTTGGAAACTTCAGCCCACTCACCTGACATCTGCAGAGGGAAGAGGGGCTAGATATTAAGTTTAATTACCAGTGGACAGTGACTTAATCAATCATGCTTGTGTAATGGAGCCTTCACAAAAACCCAAGAGCATGGGGTTCAGGGAGCTTCTGGGTTGGCGAACACATGGAAATTAGGGGAGATTGGTGCACTCAGAGGAAGCTCTGTGCCCTTTCTGCATACCATGCCCTATGCACCTTTTTCATTTGGCTGTTCCTGAGTTATATCCTTTTATAAAAAAAAAAAAAAACAATAATCTAGTAAGTAAACTGGGCTTACTGTTCCTGAGCTCCATGAGCCACCCTAGCACATTAACTGAATCCAAGGAGGGGGTCCTTGAAACCTCTGAACAGCCTGGACTTGCAGTTGGCAACTCAAATGAGCGGCGGCATCTTGTGGGAATCTTGTGGGATCTGAAGCCACATCCAGGTATGTAGTATCAGAATCGAGTTGAATTATAGGACAGAGAACTGCTCAGTGGTATAGAAACCTCCCCGACCTCTCCTCAAAACCATGCGCGTGCGCGCGCGCACACACACACACACACACACACACAGAGGAACTGAATGCAGAATCATTAACTAGTTAACAGGTATTGAGAATGCCACAGGTTGTCACTGAGACCGATTGATAGGAGCAATCCATGTAAAGGATCACTTGTCCCCTTGAAAACCCTGGAAGCTATGTCCCACATATGTCCCACATATGTTCCACATTAGGAAGCTATGTCCCACAACAGACAGGAGATGTGTGCTGCAAAGAAGGCCTTATATCTTTAGGCTGCGCTCCCTAAAAGGACATGTACTCAACTTCCTGTGAGATCCTGACTACTCCAGAAAACTTTCTTTAGTCGTTCATCCTCCCACTCCCATTCCTTTGATATACAGAGAGAAACTGGTGTATGGATGCAGATATGGTGTCTCCTCCTCCATTCCCAATCACCTTTTAAAATTAAATGCCCAATGTTATATTTTGACCAAATGGAGATGGGTAGGAAAACATGGGACACTAAAACCAAAATACCCCCAATACCCTGCTTTGTCCATTAGTGGTACTCGCTTTTCTCCTTTATATTTCCCTGAGCTATTTTGTAATGACTGTTTAACAAAACAATGTTAGCAATAATCCTTGATAACCTTGTTTGATTGGAAAATTTAAATATATTTTTTAAAGATTTATTTATTTATTTGAGAGAGAGAGAGAGAATGGTGGGGAGGGACTGAAGGAGAGGGAGAGAAGCAGACTGCCTACTGAGCATGGAGCCTGACTCAGGGCTCTATCCCATGGCCCTGAGATCAGGACCTGAGCTGAAACCAAGAGTTGAGCACTAAACCAACTGACCCACCCAGGCACCCCTAAATATTTTTTATTGATTACTATAAAACCAAGGACAATGTTATTATTATTTTTTAATTATTATTATTTTTAGTATTTAGTTGCTCTATGCCAAGGGATCTGCCTCTAAAGGAGATTATTGTGAAAGAAAGGAACCCTACATACATTTCTCTTTAGGTCAATTGTCGGTGCTACTTAATTACACTTCTTATCTAAAAAAATTCTTGGGATCCTTGGGTGGCTCAGTGGTTTGGCACCTGCCTTTGGCCCAGGGCATGATCCTGGAGTCCCAGGATCTAGTCCCGCGTCAGGCTCCGGGCATGGAGCCTGTTTCTCCCTCTGCCTGTGTCTCTGCCTCTCTCTCTCTCTCTCTCTCTCTCTGTGTGTCTATCATGAATAAATAAATAAATCTTAAAAAAAAAAGAAATTATAAAAAAAAATTCTTATATAGAAACAATGAAAATGTGAATTGATGGTATTAAACCTAAAATTTCCTTAAGGTTGTTTTGTTTTCTGTTTCAAGAAAGATGTCAATTTTTGTGGTTTGATATTTTAACATCCTGTTCACCTTATTCAAGTTAATCCCTAACAGATACTTGATTGCCCCTCTCACATCTAAAAATCTTTGACTTGAGGCCCCTTCAAGGCAATAAATCTAGGAAGAAATAATTGATTTTTGCGTGTAAATCCAAACTGTGACTGCAGAGCCACTCAGTCAAGCTCAGTGCTTGATTTGCTGGTTTTCTGATTTTGCCCTGGATTTGCTGTTTTTTAGGAGATAAATCCTTGAAAGTTTTGGCAACAAAAATTTGTGATAGTACCACATGTGGTTCTGTCCAGCAGTACAATCCATTTATGTGAATACCCTAGATGTAATTTAAAGTTAAAATTTATGTATTTATTGAGGAATTATGATAGGTTGAGAAAAATAGCAATTTATCATTAATAATAGGCTTAATTCTAGTTCTGAAATTTTTGTTCAAAACACATGTGAGGCACAATTATTCTGAAGCAAGATTTATAAAGCAAGATTTTCTTTCAGTGCAATTAGGCTCTATTAATTACTCTTTCCTTCTATGTTTAAAATGGAAAGGTGGGCGTCATTACCCAAGTGCAGATGGAATAACAGTAACAGTGGGCGGACAAAGGAGGGGGAGGATTTGCCTTAGCCTTTGTAGGATCACAGGGGCTTTGTAAATATGCTGACCAGATCTTCTTGAACCTTGGTGGAGTCTCTGAGAAGTAAATATTCTGTGGCTCTGAAAACATTTCTAAGGTGGATCAAGCATGACCTAATCACAACACAATGGATTCTTTTTGTGAACATTAGGAGAAAACACTCCATGCTGACATGAATGCCTTGGACTCTTTACTCCCATTTAAATTTGAAAGAATAAATAAATAAATAAATTTGAAAGCCTGAGAAATTTGCTCCCAGCACGTATGACTCACCCACAAACCAAAATAGCATGAAGCACATACTGGTTGCAGTCAAGATCTTTCCATTCATCTTTAAGCAAGCTCTCAGAGACAGTCGGACTTTGGGATTTTTCTCTGTGTATTTGTTTAACAATCATTCAAGCAGACATTGTGGACACTATAGTTTGCTATTTTCCTCTTCTTATTTTTTTTTTAATTTTTATTTATTTATGATAGTCACACAGAGAGAGAGAGAGAGGCAGAGACACAGGCAGAGGGAGAAGCACTGGGAGCCAGACGTGGGATTCGATCCCAGGTCTCCAGGATCATGCCCTGGGCCAAAGGCAGGCGCCAAACTGCTGTGCCACCCAGGGATCCCCTCTTCCTCTTTTTCTTGTTCCTTTTCTTTCTCCTCCTTTTCCTCCTCTGTTTTCCCCTCAGAAGTTTCCAGTTCAGTGATGCTGCTGCATTGAGTGCAATCAAGGCTGTCTAGCCATTAAATCATGGGAGGGACATTATAATATTATACTAAAATTTAGAAGGTCTGGTTGCTCCTGTTTTTTTTGTTTGTTTGTTTGTTTGTTTTTAAGTATCTGTATCTGAATTGGAGCTCAGGTTTTCTGATTTAATACCCTGTATTCTTTCAATTACACTACTATTTCTTCTATTTTTATGTTGTGATCTTTGTATCGTTTTGCATGTCAAATCCAATAGGCAATTACTGAATACTGTGGGGCGCCCACTTGGAGGAACTAGGTCAGCCTAATGGAGTGAACAATTTCCTGGAACAGATGGGTTGGAGCATATTCAGAAGTGGTATTTCCTGAAGCAGTTGTAGTACTGAGAGAAGCCTAGTTTGGCTTCAGAGAAGCAGGGGCTGGGATAGGTCTGTGGGAAAAGAGAAAGAAAAAACTTCAGAATCAACAGCATGATTAGCTAGGACAGTATTGTGGATTGAAACAATATGTTCGAGTCCTAACTCTGGTACCTTTGAATGTCATCTTCTTTGGAAATAAAGTCTGCAGATGTAATTAAGATGAAATGAGGTCATAGTGAATTAGTGTGGGCCCAGTTCAGTGACTGGTGTCCTTATAATGAGAGGGAATTTAGACATACAGACCGACAGAACACCATGTGCTGATGAAGGCAGAGACTGGATTGATGTATGACAAGTCAAGGAGTACCAGCAACCACCAAAAACTAGTAAGAGGGAGGAAAGGTCCTTCCCTAGAGCCTTGTTGACACCTTGATTTCTTTAGAGTTTATAGCCTCCTTGTCTGTGAGACAACACATTTCTGTTGTTTTAAGCTACCCAGTTTGTAGTACTTAGTTACAGCAGCTCTAGGAAACTAGTACAGTGGGTTAGAATAGAATGAAGAGAAGTCCATGAGAGGGGGTTGGATGACATGATTTAGACTGTGAAAAATGAGAGTTTGCACCATGTTTGTATTTGGACCTGTCATATGCAGTTCTTTCTTTTTCCTAGCTTTATTGAGTTATAAGTGCATACGACATTGTGTAAGTTTAAGTGTACAACATGATGATTGGATGTAAATATATATTGCAAAATGATCACCATAGCAAGGTTAGTTAACACATCCATTACCTCACATAGTTACCAGTTTTTTGTGTATGGTAAGAACTTTCAAGATCTACTCTCTTAGCCATTCTCAAGCATATAAAACAGCATTGAGAACTATAGTCACCATGAACTTATTCATCTATAACTGGAAATTTATACCCTTTGACTATCAACATGCATTTCTCCCCTCCCTCTCCCCCCCCCAGCAGATACATTTCTTTATTGATTTATATTTTGCAAACCACCTTCATCAGTTCTCAATAACTATCAGTAAACATAGGAAGATGATTTTTTTAAGATTTATTTATTTATTTATTTATTTATTTATTTATTTATTTATGATAGACAGAGAAAGAGAGGAAAAGAGAGGAAGAGACACAGGAGGAGAGAGAAGCAGGCTCCAAGCTGGGAGCCTGATGTGGGACTCGATCCCGGGACTCCCAGGATTGTGCCCTGGGCCAAAGGCAGGCGCCAAACCACTGAGCCACCCAGGGATCCCCAGGAAGAGGATTTTGTATCTAAGGAAACAGAACATGCAAATATTAAACTTTAGGGATCCCTGGGTGGCGCAGCGGTTTGGCGCCTGCCTTTGGCCCAGGGCGCGATCCTGGAGACCTGGGATCGAATCCCACATCGGGCTCCCGGTGCATGGAGCCTGCTTCTCCCTCTGCCTGTGTCTCTGCCTCTCTCTCTCTCTCTCTCTGTGTGACTATCATAAATAAATAATAATAAAAAAAATTCAAATATTAAACTTTAAAAAGGATTTTTAAAAAATCATTTCATTTAAAAAAATTATTTATTTATTTATTTATGATAGTCATAGAGAGAGAGAGAGAGGCAGAGACATAGGTAGAGGGAGAAGCAGGCTCCATGCACCAGGAGCCCCACGTGGGATTCAATCCCGGGTCTCCAGGATCGCTCCCTGGGCCAAAGGCAGGCGCTAAACCGCTGTGCCACCCAGGGATCCCTCATTTCATTTTTAAATCTCTTAATGGAATATGGTCATTTTCAGCTTCATTTTTGCACTCTCTCTGATTTCTAAATTCTTTAGAGGAAGACATATTCAACTCATTCAATTGTTGCATAATGTTTTTTTCCTACTTTTTAAAATAGCAGGGAATAATTCTAGTTAACGACTTAGGATTTTTAGGTATTATTTATTGACCTCTTATTGTGGAAGAGCCCTGGGAACCCTTCCACCTTTGTACCCCACTTTATTTTCTTTTTCTTTTCTTTTTTTTTTTAAAGGATTTTATTTATTTATTCATGATAGTCACACAGAGAGAGAGAGAGAGGCAGAGACATAGGCAGAGGGAGAAGCAGGCTCCATGCAGGGAGCCTGACATGGGATTCGATCCCGGGTCTCCAGGATCACGCCCTGGGCCAAAGGCAGGCGCTAAACCACTGCGCCACCCAGGGATCCCTATTTTCTTTTTCTATCCCAAATAATATTATTTAATGTCCAAACACTGCAGAAGAATAGATCTCCTCTCAATACATTCACACACACAAAAGCCAATGAGAAAAAAAAGTGACTCAATAGAAATAAGGGTAAAGGGCATGAAAAGTTACTTCACAGAAAAGAAATATAAATGTGAAAAGATTTATGAAAAGATGGTAAATATCATTTATAGTTAGATAAATGAAAATTTAAAAAATTTTTAATTTATTCATGAGAGACCCACAGAGAGGCAGAGACATAGGCAGGGGAGAGGCAGGTCCCTGTGGGGAGCCCAATGTGGGACTGGATCCCAGGACCCCAGGATCACAACCTGAGGAGACAAAGGCAGACACTCAACCACCGAACCACCCTGGTGTCCCAATAAATGCAAATTAAAGCTGAATATACCATTTTCACTTCTGAGATCAGCAAAAATCCAAAAGTTTTACAATGCATGATGTTGGCAAAGCTGTGGTGAAATAGGCACTTTCAGACATTGTTAGTCTGATTGCAAAATGTTAAAATCTCTACGCAGGGTAATTTGGCAATATCAACATTACAGATGCATTTATTCTCTGACCAGGAACTCCTACTCTTAAGAACTTATCCGGGATCCCTGGGTGGCGCAGCGGTTTGGCGCCTGCCTTTGGCCCAGGGTGCGATCCTGGAGACACAGGATCGAATCCCACGTTGGGCTTCTGGTGCATGGAGCCTGCTTCTCCCTCTGCCTGTGTCTCTGCCTCTCTCTCTCTCTCTGTGTGACTATCATAAAAAAAAAAAAAATTGGCTGTTTTGTTTATAAAAAAAAAAAAAAAAGAACTTATCCTAGAAAAAAAAAAAAAAAAGAACTTATCCTAGAGATATATATAGTGGGAAGTATATAAAATTACTCATTACATGAAGGAATATTAAGAGGACATGCAAGAAACTAATAAAAATAGTTTTATATATGGAGGGAGAGGGTGGTCAGGGTTGATGAATTCACCTGCTTTTTTTTTAATCATATGAATGTGCTACCTATTATAATTCATAATAATACATACACAAATGCAGAACTTATCCTATAAAATAAAACTTGATAAATATTGATTAGTTTACCAGCCTTTCTCTTTCTCTTGCCCTTGCTCTGTCTCCAACCACCCATCTATCCACCCATCCATCCATCATTTCTCTGTATATCCAGTTGGAGATATATATTGCAGATGTTTCTCCTGAATCCAACATTTTCCTTCCTCCTTTTCCATTCCGTGTGACTTATTCTCTCACTTGTTTCATAATTATTTTAGAAGGTCTCAACATCATCATTTTCAGAATTTTCATTGTCTCTCTTCTGGGCTGGATTCTCTGTTTTGTTGTGCCCAAGTTTACATATCCGAGAAACTACCAAGGAGCCGACACAGATGCAAACACACGAGGATTTATTTACAAGCTCGAGCTTGGGTCCAAGTATACCCGACACAGCGGAGCAGGGACTAGGACCCCGAGGTGGGTTCCAGCCTAGTTTTATGGGCTGGTCTAGGGGACCTTCAGAAGGGGTGGAGCAATTTCTCAAGTTCTGTTTACATTCTGATATGGGGCTTTCAAGGGCATTGAGCTCTGTTCTCATTCTAATATGGGGCTTTCTAGGGCATTAAGCTCTAAGCTGTTTTCTTCCTGTAACTGAAGTAAGGTAAATTTCAGCTCTCATTCACAGGGGCCTGGGATGGCTGTACTTGTGCTAACGCTGAACTTAAGGTGGAATAGCCTTAATTTTCTCGGCCTCCACAGTTTATGAAGCTCTAAGTCTTTTTTTCAGTAGTATTCTCTGTTTTTTTGTTTTTTTTTTTTAGTATTCTCTGTTTAGATGGATTTTTTCTAGTCACTTCAAGATTTGGCATATAAAGAAAGTTTTCTTTTCCTTTTTTTTTAAAGATTTTATGTATTTATTCATGAGAGACAGAGAGAGAGACAGAGAGAGAGAGAGAGAGAGATAGGCAGAGAGAGAAGCAGGCTCTTTACAGGAAGCCCAATGCAGAACTCGATCCCAGGACCCAAGGATCACACACCCTGAGCCAAAGGCAGATGCTCAACCACTGACCCACCCAGGCGTCCCATAGAGATAATTTTCATTCTACCTTCATATTTAATATTTTTTTGTGCCTGTGAGTTGCAAATCATTTCTCCTAAGAATTTCTGAAGTCATCGATTCATTGTTTTCTGACTTTCAGTGTTCCTGTGGAAGTTTGGTGCCATCAGGATTCCTGATCCTTTGTATTTGAAATCCTCTCCTTCCCCCCACTTTCAAATCCTCTCCCCTCTCCCCCCCACTTTCTCTGGAAGCTTTAGGATCTTCCCTTTATCTCTGGTATTCTGAAATTTCATAACAATGACCCTTGATATGATTTTTAAAAATCTCTCTCTCCAATTCATTGTGCAGGTCTCTTGGAGGTCCCTTTCAAGCTAGAAACTTACTGTCCTTAGAAGAAAACTTGCTGTCATTTCAATATCATCTCCTCATATTAACGCTTAGTTTCCTTTCTCTGGATTTCCTATTACTTGGCTTGCCTCCTAGGTCAATCATTTAATTTTTTGTTGTTCTATTTTTCATCTCTACTTCTTGCTCTGTCTTAGGGGTGATTTTCTTGGCATTATATTTCTTTCTTTTTTATTATTTTATTTTATTTTTTATTTTTTAAAGATTTTATTTTTTTTATTCATGAGAGACACACAGAGAGAGGCAGAGATGCAGGCAGAGGGAGAAGCAGGCTCCATGTAGGGAGCCTGATGTGGGACTCAATCCCAGGTCTCCAGGATCAGGTCTTGTATTGAAGGTGGCACTAAACCGCTGAGCCACCCTGGCTGCCCTCCTTGGAATTATATTTCAATCTTTCTGTTGAAATAGGATTTCCACTCTATCATATTCTTAATTTCCAAGATTTTCTGAATGTTTCTTTTTATACCATCTGGGAAGAAAAAGGGTTAGCAGCTGGTCTGTTACTTATCCAACCTTCCTCAGACATGCCAGAAGAAAGGGGGAAAATGACCATGTCAAATCTTCCTGTGAACAAGCCAATGGGATGGTATCAACAAGCAGAAAGAATGATCATTTTTGGAATACTTTTAACCAGGATGTACCTGGTCTGGCTGGATTGCTTTTGGTAAGCAAATCTGGAATAT
The DNA here is from genome assembly GCF_011100685.1 of Canis lupus familiaris. Taxonomy (NCBI): domain Eukaryota; kingdom Metazoa; phylum Chordata; class Mammalia; order Carnivora; family Canidae; genus Canis; species Canis lupus. The sequence goes on along the minus strand of NW_023330106.1, from coordinate 273,868 downwards.
GTGGATATATGGGGGCATGGCCTGCTTGAAAATGTCAGCGTCTGCTATGAAATTGTCAGCATATAAAACAGATTTGGGGGGGAATAAAATAGTTTTTGTGGTAACTGATGCTTTGTATATACAATCTCAAAATTTATATGTTAAATCTAGTTGAAGCATGCCCTGAAGTGGCAAGAGGAACCTGAGGACCTGCACTGTCCATTTCAAACTTTTCCATGCTTTGCCTGCATGTCATAATTATCTGCATCCTTTCAATCATTAATAAACCTTGATAGTGGCTAAAATCTGTGATTCTTTTGAAATTTTAAGATCTCTGATTTGATGAGCTTATCCTTTGTGCTAGTTCAGCGTCCTAATTCATAGATTTGATATTTTATCTCTTGGAGGATATCAATTTTGTTTGTTTTGATATGAATTTTATCTCCACACAGTCTCTATTTCCCTCAAATTCCTTCTTTTTGTGTATTTGTTAGAATCTTTTTCATGTTAAAAGCTTTTCCCAAGGTTCTAGTGATCCTAACCTGTCCATTTATATTCAGATTTAGGTACTGCCTGGCTGAGTGTGGCTTTTAAGAGGGAAGTTTCACTATGGGGTAATCACCAAGGCCCTTGGCTATTTTTCAGGAGACTTCAAAATGTCAGTAAGTATGAAAATTTCCCCTTGGACTGGTCAGTTTTTCAAGAGAAGAAGTCTACACTTTCTGAAAAGGGGACTGTATTGGTTTTCTATTACTGTTGTAACAAATTACCTCAAATGTCTGTCTTAAAACAATATATACTTATATCTTATAATTCTGGAGGTCAGGTGTCTGACAAGTCTCACTGGGCTAAAATCAAGGTGTCAGCAAGGTTGTGCTCCTTTCTGGAGGCTCAAGGGAAGAATCTATTTTCTGGCTTTCTGTAGCTTCTTTTTAATTTTTTTTCAAAGCTTTATTTGTTTGTTTTAGAGAGAGAGAAAGAGAGAGAGAGAGAATGAGTAGGAGGGGCAGAGGGAGAGAGAATGAGAGACAGACTTTGCACTGAGTGCAGAGCCCAACGTGGGACTTGATCCCAGGACCCTGAGATCATGACCTGAACTGAAACCAAGAGTTTGTCACTTAACCAACTGTGCCACCCAGGCACCCCTTTCTAGTGTCTTCTAAAGGTTGTCTCCCATTCCTTGGCTGTGGTCCCCTTCCATCTTCAAAGACACAAAGGTCAGTTGAGTTTTTTTGATATTGCATCTTATCTTGATGCTCCTGCCACCCTCACTCACTTACTAGGATCCTTCTCATTACATTGGTCCCACCCAAATAATCCAGGTTTATTAGCAACCTTAGTTTTTTCTTATCATGTAGCATAACATATTCACAGGTTCTGTGGATTAGGATACAGACATCTTTGGGGCGGGGAGGCATTTTTCCACTGCTACAGGGACATATTTCTGGTTACTATTATTCTGTAGAATATAGGAGAAGGGGTTTTGGAAGTGGAGCAGAAAAGTGGTGTGTAGCGTATTAGTTTTCTTTATTCTATAGCACCCTTAGCTATGCTTGTTATCCTAAGTCCAGAGTTCAAGGCAACATCCAGAGTACATTTCCAGTCTTCTGACAGGGTGGAGGAATTATGATGTCCCACCTTTGTGTGAATGAGGGGTGGTGGGAAGACATGTAGAGACTCAAATATTTTTTCACTTTCATCTAGTTCAAAATATTGAAAAAAAATTGAGACTTCTTCTTTGACCCATTTACTTATTTTTTAGAAGATTTTATTTATTTATTCATGAGAGAACACTGAGAGAGAGAGAGAGGCAGAGACCCAAGCAGAGGGAGAAGCAGGCTCCATGCAGGGAGCCCAATGTGGGACCCAATCCCGGGTCTCCAGGATCAGGCTCTGGGCTGAAGTAGGCGCCAAACCACTGAGCCACCTGGGCTGCCCAAACCATTTATTATTTAGAGGTTTGTTGTTTAATGTCTAAATATTTTGAGATTTTGTAGTTACTTTACTGTTACCGATTTTTAGTTTCATTGTGATCTGAGAGCATATTTTGTATGATTTCTATTCTTTTAAATTTGTTGAATTATGTTTAATGGCCCAGAATGTAGTCATCTTGATGAATATTCCATGTAAGCTTGAGAAGAATGTATCATCTTGCTGTTGTTGGATGAAGTAGTCTATAACTGTCAATTAGATCCAGTTGATTGATGGTGCTATTCACTTCAACTATATCCTTACTGATTTTCTGTTAATTCCTGGTAAAGGGGTGTTGAAGTCTCCAACTATAATAGTGGATTTGTCTATTTCTCCTTGTAGCTCTATCAGGTTTTGTCTCACATATTTTGATGCTCTGTTATTAGCTACATACACATAAAGGATTGCCATGTCTTCTTGGAGAACTAATCCCTTTATCATTAGGTAATGCCTTTCCTTATCCCTGATAATTTTTCTTATTCTGAAATCTGCTTTGTCTGAAATTAATATGTCTACTCCAGTTTTTATTTTGATTGGTGTTAGCAAGATGTATCTTTTCCTTTCCCTTCCTTAATCTCTTTGTGTCTCTCTTTAAAGTGGGTTTTTTGTATGCAATATATAGTTGGGTCTGATTTTTAATCTACTCTGTCAGTCTCTGTCTTTTAATTGGTATATTTTAGACTACTCACATTTTTTTTTTAAACTTTTTTTTTTAATTTTTATTTATTTATGATAGTCACACAGAGATAGAGAGAGAGAGGCAGAGACATAGGCAGAGGGAGAAGCAGGCTCCATGCACCGGGAGCCCGATGTGGGATTCGATCCCGGGTCTCCAGGATCGCGCCCTGGGCCAAAGGCAGGCGCCAAACCGCTGCGCCACCCAGGGACCCCCTTTTCTTTAGGATTTTATTTATTTATTCATAAGAGACACAGAGAGAGGCAGAGACATAGGCAGAGAGAAGCAGGCTCCCTGTGAGGAGCCTGATGTGAGGCTCAATCTCAGGACCCCAGGATCACAACCTGAGCCAAAGAAAGATGCTCGGCTGCTGTGCCACTCAGATGCCCCTCTCCTTCACTTTTGAAGGTTTTTTTTTTTTTTTTTTTTTCTGGATACAGAACTGTAGGCTATTGGTTTTTTTGTTCTTTCAACATTTTAAATATTCATCTACTCTCCTCTCACTTGCATGGTTTCTGGAGAGAAGTTGATCCAATTCTTATCCTTGTTTCCCTATAGGAAAGTTACCTTGTTTTCTGGTTTCTTTCAAGATTTTTTTCCTTTGTCTTGTTTTCTGTAGCTTAAATGATATGCCTCATTGTAGATTTTTGGTATTTATCCTGTTTGATGTTCACTGAGATTTCTGGACCTGTGGTTTGGTAATTGTCATTAATTTTTGAAAGATTTCAGATACTATTACAAGTATTTTTTTCTGCTCTTTTCTTTCTTCTCCTTCTGATATTTCCATTTTACATATGCAACACCTTTTGTAACTTTTCTATATTTCTTGGATTTTCTGTTATATTTTTTTCTTTTTGCATTTTTAGTTTTGGAAATTTGTATTGACATCTTCAAGCTCACTTTCCTTGGTTGTGCCTCCAGTGAGCTCATCAAAGGCAATCTTCAGTTCTGTGAGGGTCTTTTTTAAAGATTTTATTTATTTATTTGAGAGAGAGAGAGCATGAGGAGCAGAAGGAGAGAGAGAGAGAGAGGAGCAGACTTCCTGATAAGTGACTTCCTACATGGGGCTTGATCTCTGGACCCTGGGATCATAACTTGAGCCAAAAACAGATGCTTAACTGACTGAACCACCCAGGGGCTCCCATTTCTGTTACATTAAAAAAAATTCTAACATGGCTTTTGTGTATTTTTTAGAGGTTTCATTTCTCTGCTTATATTATCCTTCATGCATGTTGTTTACTTTTTCCATTACAGCATATGAGTCATAATTATTTAAAAGTTCTGCCTCGTAATTCCAAAATATTTACCATATGTGAATCTGATTCTAATGCTTGCTTTGTCTCTTTAGACTATGTATTTTCTTGCCTTTACCATGCCTTGTAATTTTTTGTTGAACTGGATATGATGTATTGGATAATTGGAACTAAGATAAATTGTCGTTAATATGATTTTTTATGCTTATCTGGCTAGGACTTAGGTTGTGTTTAGTGTCTGCTGTTGCTGGAGGTGCCAGAGACTTCAATTTTCTCTAGTGTCCTTATTTCTGTCTACCCTGTTGCATTTGAGCTTCTTTGGAAGCTCCTTCTTAAATAGAGGCTCCTTTTTGCATCGCTGTCATTTGTAATTCACTATTGTTATACTGGAATTGTGTTGATGTGGTGGTAAAGTATTGTAGAAGGGAAGCATTCTATAATCTTATAATTAAATCTCAGGTTTTAAAAAATGGGATGGTGTCCCTGGGTTATGACCTTCAGAAATTTTATTTTAGCCTTTCTATCACCTTTCATGTGAGACAGGAAGGCTAGAGAGGGCTGTTTTTTCTAACTTCCCTTCCCCTAACTCAAATTAGTTTCTGATTAAGTAGTTTCTGAGCGTAGACTTTTTTTTAGGGAGGACAGAACTCTCTGGGTGCACTTCATAGTGGTTATTTTTCTCCTGCCCTAAGCATGAAAAGGTTTTTCTATGATTTTCATCATGAGAACCTGATGGAGTTCTTGGAAGTAAAGTTATGAAAGTATCAGGCTCTGTCCTAGGACTGGACCCCCAAGGAGTTTTTAACTCTCACGCTAGTCTTTGTTCAATTTCTAAGAACTAGTGAATAACATTTTAAGTGTTCTTTTTTTTTTTTTTTCATTTTAAGTGTTCTTATAGGCTTCATCACCAATGGCTTCTGTTCTGTGTAAGCCGTGATCCACCTGTTCTCTTTTTAGAGTGGGAATTTGCCTTGTGGCCTCAATTTTGTGATGATTCTAAGAAGAATTGTTGATTTCTGCAGACTTTTTCTTTTCTTTTTAAGATTTTATTTACTCATGAGAGAGAGAGAGAGAGCGCGGCAGAGACATAGGCAGAGGGAGAAGCAGGCTCCATGCAGGGAGCCTAATGCGGGACTCGATCCCCAGTCTCCAGGATATCGCCCTGGACTGAAGATGGCGCTAAACCGCTGAGCCACCAGGGGCTGCCCTGCAGACTTTTTCTTATTCTGAGAATGAGAGTGATGACTTTCAAGCTCCTTACATATTGGAACAAAAACAAAAAGGCTTATTTATATTTTTTCAGTCTTAAATTCTTACTATCAATTTCCTTTTGAGGTCACCTTTCACATGGCTTCAGTTCTGAGAGCATCTGCAGGTGGTTTTCCAAGACTCTATCATTCATAGGTAGCTCAAAGTAGGAGTTTAGGGCTCTTTCCATTTCCAGGTAGCTCTCTGCCATATAGTAGGCATCTTCTAGGTGGCTCTGAGCCATGATTGTATTACAGCTTACAACTGAGGCAAACTCCACAAGTAGTAGCCTGCCTATGTAGGCTGCTAGTTCACTTTGGGCTCTCTTGATTTTACCCAATTACATTTATTTATTTATTAATTTTTTAAAAATGTGTTTTCCTGCAACTACTTTTATTTATTTTTTTAAAGATTGTATTTACTTATACATGAGAGAGACAGAGAGAGAAGCAGAGACACAGGCAGAGGGAGAAGCAGGCCCCCTACAGGGAGCCCCATGTGGAACTTGATCCTGGACTCCCGGGATCACGACCTGAGCTGAAGGCAGAATCTCAACCACTGAGCCCCCCCAAGCACTCCCTCACCCTTTTTATTTTATTTTATTTTATTTTATTTTATTTTATTTTATTTTATTTTATTATTTTATTTTATTTTTTTTATAAGTTTTATTTATTTATGATAGTCACACACAGAGAGAGAGAGAGAGGCAGAGACATAGGCAGAGGGAGCAGCAGGCTCCATGCACTGGGGGCCCGACGTGGGATTTGATCCCGGGTCTCCAGGATCACGCCCTGGGCCAAAGGCAGGCGCCAAACCACTGCACCACCCAGGGATCCCTCCCTCACCCTTTTTAAAGAGATTTGGTAAATTATTTAAAAATATGAAAGCCACCCAGTTGTCCCTCCTCCAACCTCTTTTAAAACAGACTTTCAACTAATCCTCTTGTTTTTAGACCCACCTAAAAGGGGAGGAAGTCCTGTTGCCACAAATACCTGTGACTCTGGGTTTCAGTATCATGAATCATCTTGCTTATTAGCTTCCTTTCCATATCCATATACCCACCTGTATTCCTTTTGACACTTTGATTTCAGTTCTCTTGGTCTAGTAAGCCAGTTACCAATCTTTCATCTTCATTCCACCTCCCAAAGCTTGGTTGGCATCTTCCTCCCCACTCCTAACTCTCCTATTCCCTTTGCCCTTTTCAGTTTATGACTTGTACTCCTTTACTGTTATCCTCAGTAAAATTTCTGGATAAGCAAAGACAAATATGTATTCAATTGGAAATGTTTTTCCCCTACCTAGTATCAAAGAAAAAAATGATTCATGGCACATGATAAACTAAGGTATATTGAATTTTTATATTGAAAGATAATCTGAGGTATATTGAATTTTTTTTTTACAGTTTATTTGAACAAAAATCAACTAGATTCAGGCAATGCCAAAACCAGAAGTGGTCAGGAGCACTTGAACAACAAGATTTGGGGAAAAATTTTTATAGGGAGGAGGTGGGAGCAAAGCAAGGAAATTATCTGATTGGTTGTAGCTTAAGTGTTTATTTTATTTGGAAAAGCCTAGTTGGTTGTTTGTCCTTAAGTTTTGATTTCTTAACCTTCAGGCATTTTAGGCTTAGGTTTTGGTTTGCTTATTGTAGGAGTATTAACAATACTGACTCCATTTTTAGTCCTCCATCTTGTTCATGCCTGCCCGATGACCTCTCTTGGAGCTATGTGTTCCAGGCTCTGCGGAGCTTAATGTATGTCCTGAGCAGAATGTGAGAAATCTTGATCTTCTGTAACGTGGTGCACTGAAGGCTCCACTTTAGATAACTAGTAGTGTTTACTGGTGCACAGAAGGCCCCACTTTAGGTAACTAGTGAAAATGACTGGCACACAGGTAGTGCTACTTTAGATAACTATCTGACCTCATCACAAAGCCCCTCCATCTATAAAACTGTGGCTTGGGGTCTGGTCTGGGTGGAGAAGAGTGATTGAGAATAGCTGTGTAGCTTTGGATCCTCTGTCCATCTCTCAGTAAGTTACCCTGAATAAAACTTGGTGTAAGTAGTGTGGAAGGGCTTGCTTCCTCTACCTGTCTTAAGTGCCTTCTCAGTCTGGAGGAAACATTACTGACTCTCTTCTGCCTTCTATCACTTACGTAAGCTACAAAGCCATTAAAACTGTAATCAGGGATCCCTGGGTGGCGCAGCGGTTTGGCCCCTGCCTTTGGCCCAGGGCGCGATCCTGGAGACCCGGGATCAAATCCCATGTCGGGCTCCCGGTGCATGGAGCCTGCTTCTCCCTCTGCCTGTGTCTCTGCCTCTCTCTCTCTCTGTGACTATCATAAATAAATAAAAAATTAAAAAAAAAAACTGTAATCAAACTAATGTGAGTTACAGATAGAAATAGAAACTACACCAGGTGGAGATGTCATACAAAAACAACAACAACAAAAAACTTAATTTGCAGCAAATAAGGAGATTACAGGGAATAATTTCCAAAGCCTTGACTCCCTGAGCAAGAGTGAATTTAGGGTTAGGATGAATATTTAGAAAGGGAAGCCTTGTCATTGTGTGAGGTGGGCTTAAGATGGTGCATGAACCTTAAGGAAACTTTCCTATACATACATTGTATGTTATGTTAATGAAGATTGTGCTCCTCCTTGATAGAGATTTTTGTATTATAATGAGGTAAAGGTAACTACCTGCCATTCCATGGTCTATTTGCATAAGTATGAGTTGGGAATTAAGTTCCAACTGGTCTGGCGTGCCAGAGCATTTCATCAGGTTGGTCATTATTGCTTGAGGGTAGTTTTGGTTCTCATCACAGGATGCTAGGCTCTCAGGTCTTTTGCTTGAATTAAAAGATAAACTGGAAAGAAGAGCTTAAGGGAAAATGTGGGATCTAACTGGTGACAGACAAAACCACCTCAGTCTAATGGCCTCCTTGTTGATCTAATTTGACACTTGTTACAGACACCAAGGCAGATTTTATTCAGAATTATCATGATAGGTACAGGCGCTACTGCAATGGGGTTTTGCAATAGGGAGAGACAACCAGGAAGAAAGGGGATTTATAGACAAGAAATGGATGAAATGAGGATGAGGGGATTTATAGATAATAAATGATAGATGGAAAACTACAACAGAGAGGGTAATTTACCCCTAAACTGACCTAACAGGATTCTTACTGAAGGCAGGCTAGGGTAATAAGATACACCCTGAAGGGATGGGGGGGTATGAGGAGGGGTGGAGTGGGGGTGTGGTGGGGTTGAGGGGAATGAGGAATTTGATCAGATATAGAGTGATTAGATATCAATGGTGGGAGATTTTGCCCAAACTGACTTCACAGGATTCTTGCTAAAATTAGGCAATTCAAAGACAGACAAATCAATCCAAGGTCTGCAGGTATAACTATGGAGGATTCAGAGAAGCCTCACCCAAGTTCAGTCAAGGAGAGAATCTTGGTCTCTGTTGTGCCCAAGATTGCCAATCTGAGAAACCACCAAGGAGCCGACACCGATGCAAGCGCACGAGGGTTTATTAGCAAGCTCGAGCTTGGGTCCAAGTATACCCGACACAGCGGAGCAGGGACTTGGACCCCGAAGTGGGTTACAGCTGGGTTTTTTATGGGCTGGTCTAGGGGATTTTCAGAAGGGGTGGAGGAATTTCTCAAGTTCTGTTTACATTCTGATATGGGGCTTTCAAGGGCATTGAGCTCTGTTCTCATTCTATATTTTTAATTTTTATTTATTTATGATAGTCACAGAGAGAGAGAGAGGCAGAGACACAGGCAGAGGGAGAAGCAGGCTCCATGCACCGGGAGCCTGATGTGGGATTCGATCCCGGGTCTCCAGGATCGCGCCCTGGGCCAAAGGCAGGCGCCAAACCGCTGCGCCACCCAGGGATCCCCTCTGTTCTCATTCTAATATGGGACTTTCTGCCACTGGCTTGGGCTCTGTTCTCATTCTGATATGGGATTCCCTGCCGAGGACATTCTGCAGTGTTTCCTATAAAGTTCAGCTCTTATTCACAGGGGCCTAAGATGGCTGTACTTGTGCTAATGCTAAACTTGAGGTGGAATGGCCTTAATTTTTCTCGGCCTCCATACTCTCCTCCTCCTTCTTCTTCTTTTTAATGATTATCACTGGCAGGTAAATATTATTTAGCCACTCCTTTTCATTTACACTGTACTGCCAACCCAGCATTTCAGATTTCACCACGCTTATTAAATATAACTGTAACTTATACCTATTATACTTATTATTATACTTATACCTATTATTATTGTCAGTCTAAGGAAATCAAAGCTAATACTTTCTGATTTCTGCAGACCTCTGTCATTATCTGGTGTTTCCTGAAGCCTAAAGCTCTTCTTTTATAATATATCTGATGGTTGCAGTCCCTGCTGCCTTTGTTTGGAATTTAAAACTATTCCCAAGGTATGTGTGAGCATTGCTCTCTGTTCACAACCTCTCCCCCATAACATGGCGATCTCTCCAATCCATTATCTATTTGCTTTTGATAGAATGGTGTGTGTGTGTGTGTGTGTGTGTGTGTGTGTATTACTTTGATTTTGCTTCTGCTCTATTCTAATTTTGTTGGTAACTGCCTGCTTTTCTTTCACCTTTATCAATTCTTTATTTTACCTTTTTATTTCAGCTCCTGTGTGTTTTGTTATATTATTTCTCTTATGAAAGTCTATTCTGGCTTAATAAAGGAAGGCATTGCTTTCCTTTACCTCACTGAGAATAAACTGCATATATTTTATTAAGAAATCTTGTGCTGTATGAAGGAACTCTTTTGGAGGTGGAATTGCATGAGATTTTCACTAAGCCTTTGTTATCTTGCTCTTCTATTACTTGTACTACTGTGCTAATTTTGTAATATTAGATTAATTTGTTTTTCGTCCTATGCTTTTATTTGTTTATTTTTATTGAAATTATCTGGATTCTTTTTCCAGGGAAGAGGGGAGTGCTCGTTTAAGGCTGGTAACTTAAAGTTTGTTTGACGTAGAGTCATCCAGAGACAATATTAGAAAAAATTTGGCATTGACAATTTTGCTTTTGAGTTTCCATTCACTTTTGACCTCTCTTCGTTCTAAAAGCAGAGATGAGATTATCATAAAGAGCACCTCCTCAGAGGTGCAATAGGGAATGGCCTACTATAGGACTAGTAGCCATTCGGTATTTCTTAGTTCCCTTTGTAGATGCAAATTATCAGTTCAAATCATCTAAGCAAAGAAAAAAGACCTCTTCAAATTTAATCTGAGAAGAAAATCTCTTTGGGAGTGAAGTCCCAGTTCAAAGAACAAAGGAAGAATAGACCAGAGGCTTATTTACCTTTCACTGCTTCAGGGATTCTGAGGCCAGCAAGCATACAGATGCAAAAGAAAGTTTAGGGCTAGACATTCTTTTTCAACTCTTTTTTTATTTTGTGAGATGCAATAGGCAGACCTGCCCAGAGGCAAGGGAGTTAAAGAGTTTCTAAACCTGGTTTGAGGGCAATGTGATGGTAGTACTGCAAAGGCCTTTGTTACTAAGGTCAAGGGGATGATAAAATATAGAATGCAGAGAGTAATCCCATGGATGTGTAGTCTAAGAGAGTGGAGTTTGGGAAAATGATAACAGTTTTCCCTCCCGGGGTGATTACCACGAATGAAAGATCTTTTCTTTAGGATTTCAGACAAACCAAATTTGGCAGGGATCCTTCCCCAGTATCCTACCTCCTTTTGAGAATCATGGACTATATTGAGAAGAGGGTGTTGTTTATAAGACAAAAAAGGACTTGGACTCCCTATTGATCCCCAGCCCTTAAATAGATGTCCTTTTTAAAGGCAGGTGATGTGTCTCATCTTCTGTAGTGACCCAAAATACTTGTGTTGCTTTAAGTCAGACTGGGAAATATAAAATGAAAGAGAGAAAAATGAGCCTTTGTGATTAGATTATCTTTACACTTAAAGAAAGGGCTGAAGGGGTTCAGGATGGGTCTTCCCAGAATATGCCATTTTGGCAAAGGTTATTTTGAGTTAAAAACAAAAATCCAACAGGTTGAGGGGAAACTTTACCTCTCCCTTAGCCGCCTAAATTTACATTGAAAGCAGGGTCTGTACCACGATGAGAGCTATTACCAGAGCTTCCTTTATACCAAAGAAACTTATCTGTATTACAGTGCAGTCTTCATATTTTAAACATCTCCTCTTCTTCCTATGAATGGTCTTCCTTCCCTTTGTATCCCTAGACCTCTACACCTCTTTGTAAATTTCACTTTGCCTCTCTCTGGAATCTTTCATGTTTCTGTGGATTAGCCATAGTATGTAATTAAGCTTTTGTTTGGGTTTCTCCTTTTAACTTTTCAGATGTCAATTTAATTTTTAAAACAGCCAGAAGAACCTCAAAGGGTAACAGGAAAATTTTTCCTTCCCAACACTAGTATGATGCGTCTCATTCAGTTTTATTCTCTTCTTAGGAATGGTTACTTGATGTTTGAAGATCCCTAATTGGGATAACACATTGCGGGCACTGCAGGTTAGTATTTGAAATTTTTATTTCAGAAGCCGCATTCCAAAGGGGTTATGTTATCGCTTCAGCCATCTTTATCTTATATCTATCCCAAGGGCTTTGGCAATTAGCATAATGAGATTAGAAAGGATTTTTCATTGATGAAATGAGTTTTAATTTATGTGGACTGGGAAAAAAAATGTTTTACGGATACTTTTGCCCTTGTATACTGGAGGTAAAGAAAAAGCCAGACTAACAGTTTATACACTTTGGATTATCTCTCTATGCTTGAAATGCTATAATGTATCTAGGGCTGTAATGAGAGGATTTTTTTATTCTGACTTGAAAATTAGCTCACTCCTGCTCCAAAGCTGGAACATTGTTCTTCCTCCCTCTAATGCCTTTAGGGTACAGTTGGAGCATCTTAAAGCCAAAAAGCCAAGACTTCGTCAAACTTACTAAACCGTTTGATTGTTTGGGGGCCTGATTATTAAATATTTATACATGTGTCAGAGTGAGATTTGAGACTGCTTTCATTATAACATACTATCTGAAAGTGAGGACCCTGTATTTGTCATCTGCTTTTAATTATTGGAAGCCATGGACACCTATCAAAAGGCACCTGATCACTGTGCATGACCAAACTGGCTTGAGTGCTTTGAAACAGCACCGCAGTTCCTTCATTATATAGTTTATGGTGTTTGGCCACAAATGCATGCAGATAACTAGATTAATATCTACAATATTTGCATTTGTTTTAAAGGTAATTTCTTCTTTCTCGTATTATTTCTTCATGGCATCAACTAGAATTTAAATATATGTATCTGGGCAGCCCCAGTGGCGCAGCAGTTTAGCGCCACCTGCAGCCCAGGGCGTGATCCTGGAGACCCAGGATCGAGTCCCACATCAGGCTCCCTGCACGGTGCCCGCTTCTCCCCCTGCCTGTGTCTCTGCCTCTCTCTGTGTGTGTCTCTCATGAATAAATAAATAAAATCTTAAAAAAAAAAACAAAAAACAGGGATCCCTGGGTGGCGCAGCGGTTTGGCGCCTGCCTTTGGCCCAGGGCGTGATCCTGGAGACCCGGGATCGAATCCCACGTCGGGCTCCCGGTGCATGGAGCCTGCTTCTCGCTCTGCCTCTCTCTCTCTCTCTCTCTCTCTGTGACTATCATGAATAAATAAATAAAATCTTTAAAAAAAAAAAAAAACAGAAGATTGAGAGACTTGATTAGATAAAAGCAAAACACTGAGGTATGACAAAAGGTATTAGGAAAAATGTTAAAAAGCAACAATCTGGCAGAAAATATTTGCAACATGTAAAAAAAATCAGAAAATAATTAATTACTTGCAAGTACTAATTAAATGACAGAGATGATGGTTCTTTTTTTTTTAATTTTTATTTATTTATGATAGTCACAGAGAGAGAGAGAGAGGCAGAGACACAGGCAGAGGGAGAAGCAGGCTCCATGCACTGGGAGCCCGATGTGGGATTCGATCCTGGGTCTCCAGAATCGCGCCCTGGGCCAAAGGCAGGCGCCAAACCGCTGCGCCACCCAGGGATCTCGAGATGATGGTTCTTAATCACTTGGAGGGTGGGTCTATCTGTCATCTATTTCAATATTGTAATTTTTCCTCACTTAATGACAATTTGAATATATTTCATATTATTAAGTATGCTTCTAGAACATAATTGTTAACAGCCCATCAGAATTCCACTGTGCTGTGTGTGGTATAGAATTTGCAGCTACTGCAATAGCACTGCTCTGGGAGGAGACTAAGTTGAGCTGTCATCAAAGACCCTCCTCCATCCTTCTCCCAGTCAGAGATACACACAGGCTTCTTTAGATAAATGCTAGACAAATATTGAGGCTGCATGGTGTGCCTGTGTCTCATGATCCAGTATTGCCTACTTCCCATGGTTCAGATTCAATAAATCCTTTCTTTTTTCCTTTTAAGCAGAAGGTGAAAAAACATGAAATAGCATGAAACCAGTAAATGTGTGAAAACTCCATGATAAATTTTCTCAAATTATAACCAGCTTTCTCAATAAATGCAGATATCATCCTTCTTGTCAATAGATATTTTCATAAAATAACAAGAAACTGAGTTTTACATACAAATATAATAACCCCTTTCTCCTGATACCCTTAAATAATCCTTTAATTCAGAGAGATCTCAGATAAGACTCATTTTAAGAATAGTTTTATTGATAGATTTTTGTAAACATTGTTTTTCTTTTAGAGCAAACATAATTTATAATTTATAAAAATTTAATTAAAATGAATTAAAATTTTATTTGGAAAAAAAAATTTTATTTGGGAAATTCAAATGATTTTTCAAATGATTTTTTTCAAAATGTTAAAAGCTTTGCATTTGACATGTTATATTCACGTAACAAGTGAAATAAAGCAGTGAGATTGCTTTACCGAAATTAAAATGCATTCTAAAATACAGAATTTTAATGTTGTTATAAATTGATGACATAGTAATGAATTCTCCTGATTAAAGTAAATTCTCCTGATTAAAAGGCGAAAAAGCATAAATGTGGAAAAGAGGGGAAAAATCCATTCAAAATCTCACAACTGGTAACATTTATTCTATTTCTTTTCATTTTCTAAGCAGAGGTCCTTCTCCTTTATCCTCCATGAATATTATTACGTTACTTGTACAATGTGAATTCTTCATTTTTCATGTGATATCATACATTTTTAACAGAACTTTAGTTCTATGAAAAGGATCTTTTATCCAAATAGTGCACATTTGAGATACGACCCTTCTATCTAACAGCCAGAAAGAACACCATGCTAAAATAGATGTGTCCATAAGTGAGTCTCTGTTCTGTCCAGAACCTTTTTGGAATTTATGGAAGATACTTGGATAACATCACTTATTTCAGCTTTCTTCCCAATGGCAAAGAGAATGGATTTTGGCAGCTCAGCTTGTGATATACTGCCAATCACCAGAGGCAATGCCTGACAATTAACTTAGAGAATCTTATTGCTTTTGACTGATAGAAAAGGAAAGGGGTGGTTTCTAATTTATAAATATTTGGTTTATTATTGCATGACAAACACAAAACACATTTTGTAAAAAGATACTGCGTGTGTCAACTATATTCTCCCAATAGGTTGGCAGACAGACATCTTCCGTCTACAGGTCAGCGATAGTTATAGCAGACATCCCTTAGGTACAGGCAGCTCTGAGGGTCATTGTACCTACAACTGCCTCCAGCATTGAGCTGGAATTTACATTTGTTCTTAACCTTGGTCCAGTGAGGAGACACTCACTCCATTATGCATTTCCCTCCAATGAAGTCTAGCCTTCCTAGAGAAAGCCTGCTGTGGAAGGCGTGGTCTTCTCAAATATCACTTACATAGACTGTTTTATGTAGAGGAAATAAATAATGCGCAGAAAATAAAATTAATGCAACTGACCCGAGGTATTTTATCTATCTCTGACACCGGAGTTCCCATCTTAGAAGTGGAAACCCTGACTGTATGAAGAATGAAAAACACACAGTACAACCATTTCAAAGCAAAACCCCCAGTGTGCACAAAACACTGTTTTGGATAAAAGATGGCAGCTGCAGAGCTGGAATGGTAGCTGGTTGCCATGATTACCAAGGCTCTGATTCAGCCACCATATGCCACCTGGTGTTCTTAGCCTGAAAAAGCAGGTCTGTGGTGTCCTTGATTGGAGATGGAGCTAGGATGGCCATAGTTCTTGAGAGAAACAGTACTGGCCTTGTGTTTGTGTTATTTTACACATTGACAGGAGATTTGGGGGCTTAAGAATTATCATTTAAGGCAGGGGTTCAGTTGGGGAAAACACAAACACATGCCCTTTAAGAAGAATTATTCTCACATGGAAACTGCTATATGTACATTCATTCTCAAAGATTAATCTTCATCCACTTTTCAGAGCAAATTTTCTACTCAAATCTGCTAGGTCATATAATATTGCAATAGCAACAAACTCAAAATGTTGGGTACAATGATTGCCAAATATTAGAGTATACCAATTCTCAGGCATCCAGAATCTTCAGTACTCATCTCCTTCTAGAAGTACTGTATGGCAAAGAATAGCTCTTTGGCTTTATTTTAAGTTGAATTGTATCCAAATTTTATTTATATAAAATATAGAATTTTATATAGTTATTTCATATAACATATTTTAATATTTAAATATAAAGTATACATAAATTATATTTATATAGGATATATTTATATATAAATTTAAAATGTACATATATTTAAGTATAGAAATATTTTATATATTTATATATAAATTTTTATATTGTTTCACAATGGAAGATAGAGATTTTGGGCACCTGTCTTGGGATTCCTTGAGAATGTTCACAGTCAAGTTGTTGTTATGCAACAGTAAGGATAACATTTAGTATCCTTTTAAATTTAAATTTAAATCAAAACAGCCACATTGTTTTAATTAGTTGTCTTTATTATAATAAGTTTTGAATTTATAATATTTATAAATTTGAATTTGTAACCTGCATTATGCCAATTGAAAATAGGTTTTATTTCTCTTATATATTGGAGTCCCAAAATACAATTTTTTTTTCCAAAATGGAATACTGTTAAAAAGAAGTCTGGAAAAAAAAAAAAAAAAAAAAAGAAGTCTGAAAATCACTAGAATTGACATAAGGACCATAAATTACCTTTTTTGAGGCAATTTGACCCAGTCTCAGTAGACAAACCATTTGAGGGAACTTCAGGGAATCTTGCTTCTATTCTGGTCCAGATAGAAGTAGGAGTCATTTTAATCACCCTTAAAAAAAACTCTGTTAGTAGTCACTCCTTTTTTCCCTCCTAAATCTCCCAACTCTAGGCAACCACTAATCTACTTTATGTTTTTATGGATTTGCCTACTTGGAACTTTTCATATAAATGGAATTATATATGATTTTTGGTACCTAGATTATTAGTTTTTAATTTCTATTTA
Organism: Canis lupus familiaris; assembly: GCF_011100685.1. Lineage (NCBI taxonomy): Eukaryota > Metazoa > Chordata > Mammalia > Carnivora > Canidae > Canis > Canis lupus. The sequence goes on along the minus strand of NW_023330106.1, from coordinate 257,288 downwards.
TTTATTTATTTTTAATTATTATTTTTTAAAAGATTTATTTATTTCTAAGAGAGAGAGAGAGGACATGTGAGTTGTGGGGGAGGGGCAAAGGAACAGAGAGAGAATCTCAAGGAGACTTCCAGCTGAGCATGGAGCCTGTCATACTCTTGATCTTACAACCCTGAGCCAAAACCAAGAGTTGGGTGCTCAACTAACTGAGCCAACCCAGGTACTCCAATGCCTAGATTATTAACATACCATTTTCCATGTTATAGCATGAATCAATACTTCATTCCTTCTCATGGCCACATAATATTCCATTGATACATTTATCAATTCATCTGTTGATGGATAGTCAGGTTGTGTGATGGTCAGTTGTGTGAGGTTTCTCTGAGGAAGAAGTTCTTCTGGTACTCCAATGCTAGCTTCTGCCTGAGAGTTTCTAGCCTGTCCTTCCTCACAGCCTCCCCAGTGACTTTGTACTTTCCCAGCCAGCCCCACTATTGAGTAAGCCAGTTCCTGGCTATAAATCTTTTCATAAACATACATGTATACATACTAGTTATTTCTCTAGTGGAATCTGACCTACACAGATTTCTCCCCACTTTTTGGCTTTTGTAATGGTTGTTATGAACATTCATGTATGAGTTTTTCTGTAGATACTTGTTTTCATTTGTCTTATCTAAATAGTTAGGAACAGAATTGCTGGGTCCTATAGTAAGTCTATGTTTGACATTTTGAGGAACTGCTAAACTGTTTCCAAAATAATTACATTTTAATTCTCATTAGCAGTGTATGAGGGGTCTATTTTCTTCACATCTTTGTCAACAATTATTATTTTCTATCTTTTGGAGAAAGCCATTTTGGTGGGTATGAAGTGGTATCTTGTAGTTTTGATTTGCATTTCCCTGATCACTATTGACATTGAGAATCTTTTCATGAACTTCTTGGCAGTTTGTATATCTTTTTTGGGGGATTGTTTATTCAGACGATTCACCCATTAAAAATTGGATTATTTGTCTTTTTTTTCATTGGCTTATAATAGTTTTCTACATTCGAGATACAAGTCCCTTATTGGATGTGATGGGCAAAGGCTTTTCCCCATTTCTGTAACTTTTCACTTTCTTGATGGTGTCTTTTGAAGCACAATAATTGTGAATTTTGATGATGTCCAAATGATTAATCTTTTATTGCTTATGCCTTAGGTTTCATGTCAAAAAACTATTACCTTTTCTGACTTCCTGCTCTATGGATTTTGGACTTGTATAGCCAACCAATCCCCATAATCCAAGCCAATCCCTGAACACAAGATAATGAAGATTTATGCCTGTGTTTTCTTCCATGTGTTTAATAGATTTTGCCCTTTCATTTAAGTCTTTGATCCATTTTGAGTTAATTTTTGTGGCTAATATGGAGTAGGGTCCAGATTCACTTTTTGCATGTGGATTTTTAGTTGTCTTATCACTGTGTTGAAAATGTTCCTCCTCCATTTAATTGACTTGACATTTTGTTGAAGATCAACTGGCCATAAATCTATAGGTTTCCTTCTCAACTCTCAATTCTATCCCACTGATCTGCTTGTCAGTCTTTTTTTTTTTTTTTTAAGATTTTATTTATTTATTCATGAGAGATACAGAGAGAAAGAGCCAGAGGCAGGCAGAGGGAGAAGCAGGCTCCATGCAGGAAGCCTGAGTCTTCAGGATCAGGCCCTGGGCTGAAGGTGGCGCTAAACCGCTGAGCCACCCAGGCTGCCCTGCTTGTCAGTCTTTAGGCCAGTACTACACACATGATTATTGTAGCTTTGCAGTAAGTTTTGAAATCAGGAATTATAAGCCCTCCAACTTTGTTCTTCTTTTTTGATTGTTTTGGCTATTCTGAGTCCTTTGTATTTCCATATGAATTTTAAAATCAGCTTGTCAATTTCTTCAAAGAAATTATAATATTTCTTTTTAAAGATTTTATTTATTTATTCACAAGAGACACACAGAGAGAGACGCAGAGACACAGGCAGAGGGAGAAGCAGGCTCCATACAGGGAGCCTGATGTGGGACTCGAACCCGGGACTCCAGGATCATGTCCTGGGCCTAAGGCAGGCCCTAAACCTCTGAGCCACCCAGGGATCCCCTACAATAAGATTTTTAAACAGATTTACTTAGGCTCCATGGATTTGAACTTCCCTGACTCTGTTTAACACTCTGGGGATGTACTTTGATAGAAAAACATGAATGGATATAGATATCCTGGCAGTCTTTTCTTTGTTTGGTTCTGAAATGTACAAATTTCATTTACTACAGGTTAGCTAGCACCAGCACCCAACAACATGGCCCAAATTTCAGGTAATACAATAAACCGTGAATGATTGCATAAAGTATAAACTTCACTGCTAGTTCTTCAGTCCACAAATCATTACATTGATAGCAGATGTGTATCATAATCAATAATTATTATCAGCCAGTCAGTGATGGGTTATTGTGCATCTTTTTCTTCCCCATCATACACAGACCGCAAAACATAATTATATTGCCTCCTTGCTTCCCACTGATAAGCCCATGCAACATTTTACAAAATTGGAAAATTAAAATAGGGAACCGGCCAACAAAGATGAATGGAGAAAATAAACCAACAACCAAACGAAAGTGATAATGCCGAAGTGAAGTTTGAATCAAACATAAATGGAGTTCTAAAAGAGATCAGACAGTGGGATTGTTGCTACTGTCACCATGTGAGAGCTTCTAGACATGCAGCCAGAGGAACTCAGTGAAGATAAATTTATTGACATAAATCTGGAAAGTGGTTGTGAGGAAAAGTCTGAAGATATCCCAGAGGAAGTGACACTAGCAAAAAACTTCACATTGAATGAACTTTTAGAGATATGGTATTGAAATCACAAAGAATAGAATGTTGGTATCTGTTACAAACTTAAAAGAAATATGACAGTTTTCCAAAGAACAGAAAAGATGTTTGCTTTGTATAATAAGTAGGTGTGAAAACTGTTGGTTAATAAATTAGGTAAAACCTGTTCAAAGTATTCTTGATAAGTTTTTCATAAAGAAATGAAAACACTTTAGTTCTCAAAGTTTCAAAAATTTTAAATTACAGCCTAGTGAATAAATATTAGTTTTCCTTTTTAAAGTTTCACAATACATTTTTAATCAAGAGTACGATAATTTTAAGTGTTTTGACAAATTGTGAATATCAGTCAGTTTTCTCTTGATTACTAAGATTGCTGTGCAGTTTCACTTTGCATAGTCTTTTTTCTAAAGTCCCACATGCAAAGGGAAGATAGCCTATAGATGATATAATGTTGTTTCTTGGTATACATTTATGTGCATTTATTTTATTGAAGTGAATTTAATGTTATTATTGGTTTTCTACCTTAAACTTCCACCTTCTCTGTTGTGTCTGGGTCATAGAAGTTGCTTAGTTTTATATATAGATAATTTATTTTTCCTGAATACCTCATTTCATTTTGTTTATATTTACTTCTGGATACAGCATTTACTTTATGCATCGGTGAACTAAATGTTTTACAATTTTCCAATTTTAAGCAATATTGTAAGTATTCTGCTCATCTGTGTATGTGTGAAATAGAAAAGCATCACTCTGAAATCTTTTTTTTTCCTGCCTACTCTGAAAAAAAAAAAAAAAAAAACCCAACGCAATTACCCTATACTTTCTGGTAATTGAAATTTCAAGGTATCCAAAATTTTAAAAACACTATTATGTTTGAAAAGATAATTTAGAATGAACTCTAGATACAAAGCAGTAAAAAATCATGACTTTTCTTTATAATAGTATCCCAGTTAGAAATGGAAATTAAGAAGCAAATTTACAGTAGCAACAAATCTATAAATTAATCATGAATAAATTAAACAAGAAAGGTGAAACACTCTTTTTTTAATTTTAATTTTTAATTTTTTTATTGGAGTTCAATTTGCCAACATATAGCATAACACCCAGTGCTCATCCCGCCAAGTGCCCCCCTCAGTGCCCATCACCCGTCACCCCAACCCCCCGCCCACCTCCCGGTGAAACTCTTTTCTTTTCTTTTCTTTTTTTCTTTTCTTTTTTTTGTGAAACACTTTCTTGAGGAGAACTACACAATTTTACTGAAGGACATAAAAGCTGAACACAGAGACATACCATGTTTCTAGATGGGAAGATTTAATATAATAAATCTGCCAGTATTTCTCACATATAAATAATATATATATTTCATGTAATCCCAAACAGAATAATAACCAAAAAATTGCTTAAAAAAAGAGTAATAGTGAGGGAGGACCTAACATACTAAAATTCATTATAAGTGAATTGGCCACAGTAATTGGTAGCTTTGCTAGAGAAATAAACAAGTAGATCAGAGGAATAAAAAAGAACCCAGAAATAGACTCATGTACATATGGAAGTTAAGCATATGATAAATGAGACATTTAAAATCAGGGAGGAGAAGATGGCTTCTTGAATAAATGGCATTGGGACAACTGGATTTCCATTAAACAAATAAAGTTATAACTGTACTGCATAGCAAATACAAAATTATTTCCATATGAGATAAAGATCTAAGTGTAAGAGCAAAAAAAAAAAAAAGAAAGAAAAGAAAAGAAAAGAAAAAACCAACTAGAGATGATTTAAAAATTAGAGTTTTTTTTTAATTTTTATTTATTTATTTATGATAGTCACACAGTGAGAGAGAGAGAGAGGCAGAGACACAGGCAGAGGGAGACGCAGGCTCCATGCACCGGGAGCCCGATGTGGGATTCGATCCTGGGTCTCCAGGATTGCGCCCTGGGCCAAAGGCAGGCGCTAAACCGCTGCGCCACCCAGGGATCCCAATTAGAGTTTTTTTAATGTAATTTTAGGATAGGGTAAAAATGTCAGTATATCTAAAGGAAAATACTGATAGTTTTGACTATATAACATTTTATTATATATATTATTATAAAATAAGTTGGACTTCATGTATAGGAGATTGAGTTAATCATATGCTTCAGTTTATGGCTCATTATTATTAGTGTGGATGAGGCTTTCCTTTTTATTTTTTAAATTTTTTTTAACATTTTTTTTAACACAACATTTTATTTATTCATGAGAGAAACACAGGAGCGAGAGAGGCAGAGACACAGGCAGAGGGAGAAGCAGGCTCCATGCAGGGAGCCCGACATGGGACTCGATCCCGGGTCTCCAGGACCACGCCTGGGCTGAAGGCAGGCGCCAAACCACTGAGCCACCTGGGCTGCCCGAGGCTTTCCTTTTTAAAAAAACTATATTTATATTTATGTATTGTCATTTATCCCTTTTTGTATCTTCTGACTCCCTCACATAGATAAGCCACTACTCACATATTTTAAATGCATGTTCTGGGATCCCTGGGTGGCGCAGCGGTTTGGTGCCTGCCTTTGGCCCAGGGCGCGATCCTGGAGACCCGGGATCGAATCCCACATCGGGCTTCCGGTGCATGGAGCCTGCTTCTCCCTCTGCCTGTGTCTCTGCCTCTCTCTCTCTCACTGTGTGCCTATCATAAATAAATAAATTAAAAAAAAAATTAAATGCATGTTCTTTTGTTTGCATTGCTCTAAATGGGTAATGTTGTTTAGGATGGGTGGCCCCATGCAAACTCCATCACATTTTGGATCTCATTCTCTTTCTTCCTTTTTTTCTCTCACTTAGTGCTATGTTTTAAAGATCCATATTGCTATGTTTCCAATTTGTCTGTTGCTTTTTCTAGTTGCCTGTTGCTTTTTCTAGTTACTCCTTGGTGTGTATTTACCATATTTTACTCATCCTCTCTTGCCAAGGTCATTCAGATTACCTCTAATATCCAACTAACAACAAATAACGCTTCCATGAATATTCTTGTGCATATGACCTTATGGACGTGGGTGGAAATTTCTTTTGGATAAATGCTCAGATGTGGAATAGCTGGATCACAGGGTGTGCACAGACTTAATCTGGTTAAGTTCCAGGTTGCTCTCCAGAATGACTGCATTGACACAATACACTTGTATCAGCAGTTCATAAAGACCAATTTTCCCCAATTTTTCTAAATTAACAGGTATAAAGTGAACTTGTTTTGTTTTTGCTCTAGCTAGGAGTCAGGCTGGGTGTTTTGTCCTTGAGAAGGCCAACTCTGGGTATCTAATAACGTCACTGGTTTGTGGATTCTTCAGAAGAATTTGGGAGTTTAGGTACAACACTTGTGTATGTGTAATGTCTGCTTGGGTCATTCTGTTAGCCCTACCCTTAGTTAGGCCAGGGATGTACCACTTTGCTCAGAGGAATTTCTCAACTTCCAATTTTGGCCAAATTCCAAATGGAGCAGATTTGGCTGGAAGGGGTTACTCTCTTCTTGACACATTCTTATGGATATTAGCGTGGGATAATGGAATGGCTGTGGAGTAACATTTTAGGGTCTGGCTATTAGGCAGTGGACACAAAAGTATGAGGACTACCATAAATATATTTTTTTAAAAATTTATTTATTTATTTATGATAGTCACACAGAGAGAGGGAGAGGCAGAGACACAGGCAGAGGGAGAAGCGGGCTCCATGCACCGGGAGCCCAACGTGGGACTCGATCCCCGGTCCCCAGGATCGCGCCCTGGGCCAAAGGCAGGCGCCAAACCACTGCGCCACCCAGGGATCCCGGACTACCATAAATATTAAGAGAAAATCAGGGGCCTATGGTTTGGCAAGATAAGTAGCTTCCCTACCTTTAAATAAGCCATTTTTTGTGTGCCTCAATGGAATCACTTACCTTTTATTTGATTCACCATCAGAGCTAACTTATGGATCACACATTTTGGATTTTGAAACTTCTCATCAGAGTAAAATCTTGGTAGAAATCAGTGAAATAAAAAAAAAATAAAAAAAAAAAGAAATCAGTGAAATCTAGTGTCTTAGATCCTTTTTGGTAAGTTTCAATGTTAGGCTTTGTTTTCAATACTTGGGAAGGGGGATCCCTGGGTGGCGCAGCGGTTTAGCGCCTGCCTTTGGCCCAGGGCGCGATCCTGGAGACCCGGGATCAAATCCCACGTCGGGCTCCCGGTGCATGGAGCCTGCTTCTCCCTCTCCCTGTGTCTCTGCCTCTCTCTCTCTCTCTGACTATCACAAAAAAAAAAAAAAAAAAAAAAAAAAAAAAAACTTGGGAAGGCCAAAAATAAATTCAACAATTGGAAATTGTGATGGTGCCCATGCTAAAAAGGAAAGGAAGGAAGGAAAGGGAGTTGAGATAATAAATAAAACCTAAGCTCAAATGAAAATCTTGTATTCTGATTATGAATTGTGTTTTGAGGGCCGTGGTGGAATACTTCCATCCCGATTCACATATTCTTGAATTCTAGAATTCACAGGAAGTTTTCTTTGCTGGTGGTCTGTTTCTGGGGCCTTTTAGTTGGCCTCTGGATCACGTCTCTAGCCAGTTTGTATGGCCAGCTTGTAAAATCTTTGTTTTTTTTTGTTTTTTTTTAAATTTTTATTTATTTATGATAGTCACAGAGAGAGAGAGAGAGAGGCAGAGACACAGGGAGAGGGAGAAGCAGGCTCCATGCACCGGGAGCCCGACGTGGGATTTGATCCCGGGTCTCCAGGATCGCGCCCTGGGCCAAAGGCAGGCGCTCAACCGCTGCGCCACCCAGGGTTCCCAAGGTTGTAAAATCTTAAGTTGTTCTCTCCCCTTCTCCTTTCTGATGTACATATAACACAAAATTTATCGTTTTAACCACTTTTATGTGTACAGTTCAGTGACAGTAAATGCAGTCACATTGTTAGGCAATCATCTCCACCATCCATCTCCAAAACGTTTTCATCTTTCCGTACTGAAACTCCATACCCATTAAATGCTAACTCCTCATTCCCTCAGTACCTTGTAACCACCATTCTACTTCCTGCTTCTGTGAATTTGACCACTCTAGGAACCTCCTGTAAGTGAAATCATGCAGTATTTGTGTTTTGTGACTAGCTTATTTCACTTAGCAGAATGTCTTCAAGGTTCATCCAAGCTGTAGTACTTCTAGATAGCTCATCTGTAGAGGTGTATTGTTGGTGTCCCTTTTGGATATGTGGCTGGCACCTGCTGTATATAATGAACCACATAAATAAGTTAAATAATAATACTCTATGAGGTCAAAATATCACAAGGTGCCTTTTTCTTCTTAGAGCTTCGGGGATGATGTGGACTTTTCAGGTTAGCATGAGTACTTTGCATACATTAAAAAAAGATTTTATCTGTAAAGTCAGTTTTCTTTTTTTTTTTTTTTTTTTTTTTTTTTTTTTTTTTTTTTAAATTTTTATTTATTTATGATAGTCACACACAGAGAGAGAGAGAGAGAGGGGGGCAGAGACATAGGCCGAGGGAGAAGCAGGCTCCATGCACTGGGAGCCCGACATGGGATTCGATCCCGGGTCTCCAGGATCGCGCCCTGGGCCAAAGGCAGGCACCAAACCGCTGCGCCACCCAGGGATCCCTAAAGTCAGTTTTCATCCTTCTTGATTATTGAAGATATTTCCAGGCAGGAAAACAAAATCTATTAAATTTTATATTAGCATGTAAGTCTTTTGGCAAGAGACTACTTTAATTCAACCAGAATATTCATTTAATAGGGATGCCTTGGTGGCTCAGCAGTTGAGCATCTGTCTTTGGCTCAGGACTTGATCCTGGGGTCTGGGATTGAGTCCCACATCAGGCTCCTTGCAGGGAGCCTGCTTCTCCCTCTTCTCGTGTGTCTGCCTCTCTCTGTGTGTCTCTCATGAATAAATAAATAAAAAAGGATATTATAAATAAATAAAAAATAAATAATAAATATAATAAATAAATAAAAAAGGATATTCACTTATAAATAATGATTAAGTTAGATATCAAAGCTTGAAACAATAATATATTTATTTATGAATGTTCAAATGATTTTTTGGGTAGGCTTCAGTTCTTGCTTACAGCTTCAATTTTTTAGGGGTCTATAAAAATTATGAATAAGGCAAGATTCTGACAATAATTGAATGAGATTTTTTTTTCTTCCAGAATCTAGATTAAGTAACTGCCTTTCTATTGGCTATAAAGCTTTAATCTGTGTTTGCTACAAACTAGTAGGAATCAATGCATTTTCTTCACTGGTTTTAAGCTTAAAAGTGAAATTTTTTAGTGATGGTGGATTATCTCCAATAACTTTTATTGAACTTCACAGAGAAATTGGGAAAAATCCCCGATTTTCATAGCATGGCAACTTCATATACAACTTTGAAGTCACAATATCTACTATTAAGTATAGATGTTAATTTTAAGCCTCTGATAATGCGGCATGATTGGGTATCAGATAACTGTTTCTGAACAGAAGTGTTTATGCATAGTGAAAGAGGTTTATTTATTTATTTTTAAAGATTTTATTCATTCATGAGACACACACACACACACAGAGAGAGAGAGAGAGGCAGAGACTCAGGCAGAGGGAGAAGCAGGCTCCATGCACCAGGAGCCCGACGTGGGACTTGATCCCGGGACTCCAGGATCACACCCTGGGCCGAAGGCAGGGGCTAAACCACTGAGCCACCCAGGGATCCCTACTGAAAGAGGTTTAGCATCATTAGAAATTGCCAGAGATTGGGAGTTGCGGCAGTATCTGTTAAGGAAGGAAAAGACCTACTGAGGATCTGGTTTCCAGAAGAGAGATTTTGAATCTTCATCTATAGCAACCAACTACTGTATCCTTCTGACAGAGAAGATTAAAAGGCAGAAAAAGAAGAACTATCTAGTTATGTTTGTCCATGAATACTAATTATCTGTCATCTTATCAAATTTATCTTGGCAAAAATAGACCTCATTATCATTGAAAGGCATTTTCATCTTTTAATTTGCTAATTGATGACCATTCTATAGTTTTTGTAAAATAAGATGGGCCTATTAAAATGATTTTTAGTGACCAATTAGCTGTATTTTATCTGAGGTTAAGAAACAAAATTCAACTGACTAAATTTTAAAGATTTTATTGGCTTTATTCAACTATACATGGATCAAGCAGCATCCAATCTAGTAGGTGGAAAGGAGCACCAAGTAGTTGCGCAAGATGAAAAACTTTTATAGGCAATTTGTAGTAGGGAAAAAAGTAGGAAAAAAAAAGTAGGGATGGGGATGGTTGGGGGATGTTTGTGAGGTGGATTACCTAACTACTGCTAATCAGAGGATTCCTGATTGACTGGTTTAAGATTTCATTTCTGAGAAAGCTGAAACTGTAATTAAGTCTTGGTTTGTTGAGGTGAGGCTTGACATCAGAGACTCCATTTTGGGCCTGTTGTTGTGTTGTGGTTTTGGGCCTGTTGTGGTTTCACTTAGAAAATTTCTGGGTATTCAAAGATAATTCAGTAATTAACTCAATTTAATATTAGTTTAAATTTTTACAAGTAGAGTTGGGTATTATAATTTATGCTGGCATATTAAGTCTGTAAGATTTATAGCATTGTAAGGATCTCTCTTGTAAAGAATTACCTATTGTAATTTAATCTAGTTTGACACATAATTTTAATATTTTATAATCTTGTATGAGTTAGCTTATTTGACCATAAAATCAGTAGAGGAAATTCAGATAACTCAAATTCATTAGCCTTTTTATTAGAAAATAAATGCAAGAAAATACACAAAATAATTTTATACTAGTAAAGTCAGAGAGAAGAGGTATTTCTGAGCCAAGAGTATTACACCAGTCTGATTTACCCAAGGAATCATTCTTTTTTTTTTTTTTAATTTTTATTTATTTATGATAGTTAGAGAGAGGCAGAGACAGAAGCAGGCTCCATGCACCGGGAGCCCGATGTGGGACTCGATCCCGGGTCTCCAGGATCGCGCCCTGGGCCAAAGGCAGGCGCCAAACTGCTGCGCCACCCAGGGATCCCCCCTTGATTATTATATAAAACATTCCCCTATATAACTATGTGTCAGATTTTAAAATTTTTAAGTTCTTTAAAAATAATTTTTGCTTTTGAGTGTTTCCAAGTAACCAACTGGTTAAAAGTGAAACTTGTAGTTAAAGTGATAAAAGGAAAAGGTTTTTTAAAAAGTGTACCAAAACATTTATTTCTTAGACTCAGTTCATTTAGAGCATTAAAAAAGAAAAAAAAACAAAACCCTGGAAATCTTTGAGTTTCTCTTGACGTTTATATTAATATTTCATATATTAATATTGTTTCTATTGGATAATTAGAATAAGAACTTGCTCCATAAATTTTAATAAATCGTATAATTTTATTTATTTTTCCTAGAGGTAGATGAGACATGTGTTTGCATGAAAAAAAAAATTACATTTATAAAATGGGAAGTTTTATCGACTCTTGTATAAGTTAGAATTGTGAGGGTAATAAAGCAGCAGAATGGAAACAGAGACATTGGTATTTATAAGAATATTGATCTGTTAAAGAAACAGTGACATATAATTATATATCAGTAGGACTCTCAAGGAAAAATTATTACTGAAATCTAAGTTATTTTATGAGTTTCTTCTGAATATAATGACATAAACTCTCCTTTTTTCAGTCTCTATATCTCTTTGAAGGATAATCTCATTTCTTAATTATCTCATGTAAGACAACACCAAGACCAAAGGGTCCAGATAATTGCAACATGAATGATGGCCCCTCCTGCTGCTATGGAGTCACCACCACTCTGCTTTGTCTAAGCCACTCTTACCCTGCAGCTGCTCCACGAGAGAAGACAGAGAGCCTCATGCTTCATCAGAACCTGGGAAGAGTTGAAAAACTGCATTTCAGCCTCTTTGGTAGATACGGGAGTGATTGACAGGTGGTCTTATTCCTCACAAGCCTCTATGCACTAATGTTTTGGGAGGATCCAGGATGTTCATCCAAGACTCGGATCAGCTGTGGTTCAAGCTTTGTCTCTGTGGCCCATGTGGATCCACGCAAGGTCAATAGGTATCAGTATGGGGCTGTTCTTTTATATTACGTAAAAAATCTGTCTTCAGGGACTTATCCAGAGGGATATATGAAGTATTCCAAAGGGATCTTCTAACAGGTCCACATGCAGTTTCCTGTTAAAAAAGCCTGGGAATAGGGGTGGAAATTGATGGTGCTAATAATAGTTGGATGCAGCTGTGTTACTTATGCATAAAGGCAGACCTTTTCATGCCACACACCTCTGAAGAATGCTCCTAGAATGCTGGATGTCAGGCAGCCGAGGTGGCTCAGTGGTTTAGCGCCGCCTTTAGCTCAGGGCCAGATCCAGGAGTCCCGGGATCAAGTCCCACATCAGGCTCCCTGTGTGGCACCTGCTTCTGTCTCTGCCTCTCTCTCTGTGTCTCTCATGAGTAAATAAATAAAATCTTAAAAAAAAAAAAGAATTCTTGATGTCATCTGTACATTTGGAGCCTCTATTCATTTGGTTCTACCTCCTAGACTCTTAACCACCCAAGGCCATTTTAGGCAAAACCCTGTTGCTGTCTTCCTTGCAGTTGGCTGGTATAATCTATGTTCTGTTCTTGTTTTTTAGCCTTTTATAGTCAGTCCTGGTGTTTAAATTTCCTTTCGGAGGCTCGTTGCCCAGATAGTTCAGAGTTGGTAAGAGATATGTTTTATGGTTTCGATGATGATATTCATGTATTTGCTTCTTTGCTTATCCAGGGAGATGTTGGAGGATAATAGTAGTTTATACATGACATAGTCATATATGGGAAGAAAAATCTCTTCCTCTACCCACCTTAGATTCTCTGGCCAGGGCATCCAAATTGGACTGGCGAAGGACAGAATAACAAGAAAAAAATGAACAAAAGTTGATTCATGTGTATTGTGCATGTAATACCTGGGACTATGCAGAGATAAGTAACAAAAAGGCTTGGTTAGAATTTGGGCTTATATTGCTTCCTTGCAACAAAGGAAAAATAAATTTTGAGAGAAATGACAAGACAAGGACAAGAATCTTGAGTCTCTTGGGGCAGCAAGTTGTGGAATGGCAAATATATGGGAGACTAGTGGAAGGTAAAGGGTGGCTAGTAAGGTGTTATGTGGATTCCTCTGGTGCCATCTCCAGGGTGACAATGATCTAAAGTTGTCTCCAGTGATTAACTTTGGTCTTTCTTGGTAGAAAGGGAGGACATCTTTGTAAGTTTATGTCACCCTTTAGGGAGAGGGAAGGCAGAGAGTCTTCCTTGTATCTGTTTCTTCTCAGTTGCCTTCAGCTCAAGATAATTATTAGTCAAAATTGTCATATTTTGGAGTAATGAATTCTGGTGTTCTTCAGGCATAATATCCTGGTCCTTATAAAACCATGGGACCCCTTTAATCTTGATATGTTCTCCTGTTTTCTCCTACTGTTTCTTCTCCCCTGTCTCACTCACTCCATTGTTTTATCCTGGAAGTAAATGCCAGAATCAGCTTTATGCTTTTCTTTCTTTTCTTTCTTCTTTCTTCTTCTTCTTTTTTTTTTTTTTTTTTTATCCCATCTGTTGTGTGGTCCTTTGAAGTTATTCCAGGTTGTGATCTGTATCTCTCTCCAGTCTCAATGTTGTGTTTCTACCTGCCGTTTTCTGGAATAGTGTTCACTTTGATTAGAAAGAAGTGGGTATCAGCTTGAAGAACAAACATAGCTATTGTCAGCCCCCTCAGAACCTTGTGTATGGAAGAAAGGCTGTGATGGAATGTGAGGTCATTGGAACCAATATATATATATATTTTTTTTTAATTGACTTTTTATGTTTGAAGCATATCTGAAATTGTTGTCATTTTTTGGAGCAGTTGCTTTTGTGCAAGTACTTTGGGCTACAGTTTTCTATTATTTCTTTGTCAATCCAACTACTTTTGTTTTCTATCTTTAAGGATTTTTCATTCACTGATGGTACGCTGTCTTTAGAGATGCTGTGGATTTGGTCTGCCTAACTGGCTCTCTGCTGAGTTATTTCAAGAAATGTGGGGCAGGAAGGAAATTAGATTACTGGCTTAATCTAATCTTTCAGATTGCTTCTATTTCTTAATAGCAGTCTGTTATTTATCAGAGCAAATTTCTCTTGACTTATGCTGTGGAAATAATTTAAAATTTCTGTTTCCTGCATTAACTCATTTTCATTGGGACTCATTTCCCCATGTGTCTAAAATCAAATACTAAAAGCATGAAAACTGTTATAGTTTAACAATCAGAGGAAAGGTAAAATGCAAAAGAAAAAAATATGGGTAAACTATAAAGGATAGGTGGTTGACTTTAAGTGCTGTAAAAAAATGAGCCTAACTAGATTAGTTTTAATTTCTGTACAATGAGCTGAAATTATGGCATTAGGAAGAAGCATATCTTAACGTCTAGCAAGAAAGACTCTTGTATTAGCCGGGTTCCTCAACTTTGGCGCTACTGACATTTTAGCCCAGGTAATTCTTTGTTGTGGGGGGGCTGTCCTATGCACTGTAGGATGCTTACTTAGTAGCATCCTTAGCTTCCACCTACTAAACAGTTATCATCTCTCCTCACCTCTTACTGGTTGTGACAACCATAAATGTCTCCAGATGTTTCCTTGGGGTAGGATGGGATGAAACTGCCTCCAGTTATGAACTGCTATGTTAAAAGAAAGAACCACTACTTGAAATAGCTTTTCTAATACTGGATGATAAAAATGTGTAACACAGGATTGTGTGTCAATTAAGTCCGACTCAGTACTTTATTTTTTTTTTTTAAAGATTTTACTTATTTATTCATATGGACACAGCTAGAGAGAGAGGCAGAGACACAGGCAGAGGGAGAAGCAGGCACCATGCAGAGAGCCCGACGTGGGACTCGATCCCAGGTCTCCAGGATCATGCCCTGGGCTGCAGGCGGCGCTAAACCGCTGTGCCACCGGGGCTGCCCCAACTCAGTACTTTTAAAATAGAATGTATCTTGCCACAATTCCATGAAATATTTAAAACATTGATTGATGATATCCGAGTTCAGCATGATTAAACGTGATATATAAAAGCTAGGGAAAAACTCCTCTAAAACTAGAAATTAAAATAGGAACTCTTATAAACAATGATAAATCAAAGAAGAAAGCAAAACCAAAATTCAGAATGTCTAGAAATATAGCAAATTGATTTATGAAAGCTTAACTAAGGCAGTTGCTAAGAGTAAAATCTATTACATTTAATGTTTATATTACTAAAAGATGAACTAAAAAAATTTACAAAATCAGTGAAGTAGGTATTCATCCTAAGAAGTTAGAAGTCTATGTAAGAAGTAAGAAAAACAGACAAGAGCTCAGTAAAAGAAAGTAAGAGATTAATGAATTAGGAAGCAGAAAAACAGCAGAACTAATTACATTTCTTTTTTCCTTTTGGGGAATTTGCTTTAAGTGAAATCCAGAAGAAAGGAATAACTTGATAGACTACTAATTAGGTAGTAGGAAAAATCAAAGACACACAAAATAAGAATGGAAAGGGGGAAGTAAGCACAGGCTTCAGAAAATTAAAGAGATCAGAAGAGTCCAAGAGTGTAAGAGCAGAGTTCAGGGACTTTTGTTTTGTTTGCTGATGTATCCCAACTGCCTGGGATAGAGCCCAGCAGAGTGGCACATAAAAACCTTTGTTAACTGAATGAACAAATATATTTACATTTACTAAATTATGTGACATTGATAAATTTTGAGAGGATGAATTTGCAAAATGGATCCTAGAAGTAGAAAATGGACAGGCTCCCTATAGACAGAGCTAAAATTCTTAGGTAAATTACATCAACACTTGAGGAACAAATAATTTTTGTATTTTAATTTTTTATTTATTAAAAAAAGTTTTATTTAAATTCTGGTTAGTTAACATAGTGTTATCTTAGTTTCAGTTGTACAATAGAGTGATTCAACACTTCCTTACAACACCCGGTGCTCATCACACCAAGTGCGCTCCTTCATCCTCATCACCTATTTCACACTCCCCCCCCCACCTCCCCTCTGGTAACCGTCGGGTTGTTCTGTGTGGTTAAGAGTCTATTTCTTGGTTTCCCGCTCTCTCTCTCTCTCTATCCCTTTGCTCATTTGTTTTGCTTCTTAAATTCCACATGAGTGAAATCACATGATATTTGTCTTTTTCAGACTGACTTATTTTTGCTTAGCATAATCCTCTATAGCTCCATCTATGTTTTTGCAAATGATAAGATTTCATTCTTTGTCATGGCCAAATAATAGTCCATCGTATTCATATACCACATCTTTGTCTGCTCATCAATTGATGGACACTACAGCTGCTTCTATATCTTGGCTATTGTAAATAATGCTGCTATAAACATAGAGGTGCATGCATCCCATTGAATTAGTATTTTTATGTTCTTTGGGTAAATACCCGGTAGTGCAATTGCTGGATTGTAGGATAGTTTTATTTCTAACTTTCTGGGGAATGTCCATACTGTTTTCCACAGTGGCTTCACCAATTTGCATTCCCACTAACAGTGTGCAAGTGTTCCTTTTTTTCCACATCTTTTCCAACACCTGTTATTTTTAAGTTTTTGAGTTTAGCCATTCTGATAGGTGTCAGGTGATATCTCAATGTATTCTTGATTTGCATTTCCCTCATGGAAAGTGATGCTGAGCATCTTTTTCTGTGTCCCTTGGCAATCTGTGTGTCTTCTCTTTTTTTTTTTTCAAGTTTTTATTTAAATTCCAATTAGTTAACATACTATGTAACATTATTTTAGGCGTTTGGTGATTCATCACTTACATAAAACACTCAGTGCTCATCACAACAAGTACCTTCCTTAAGGTATCATCACTGATTTAATCCATTCCCTCCCTCCATTAACCCTGTTTGTTCTCTATAGTTGAGAGTGTTTCCTGGTTTGCCTTTCTTCCTCCTAACCTGCCACATTCAGCTGTTTCGTTTCTTAAATTTCACAAATGAGTGAAATCATATATATTTTCCTTATTCTGACTGACTTATTTCACTTAGAATGCTTTCTAGCTCAATCTGTGTTTTTGAAAATGGCAAGATTTCATTCTTCTTTCATGGCTGTATACACACACACACACACACACACTACATCTTTCATTCATCAGTTGATGGATGTTTGGGCTCTTTCCATAATTTGGTTATTGCTTTTTTGGGAGAGGGGGATTGGCTATTGATAATGCTGCAATAAATATGGCCTTTATGATATTGAGGTATGTTCCCTCAGTCCCTACTTTGTTGAGGGTTTGTTTTTTTTTTAAGAATGTTAAATTCTTTTTTTTTTTTAAGATTTTATTTATTTATTCTTGAGAGACAGAGAGAGAGAAAGAAGCAGAGACACAGGCAGAGGGAGAAGCAGGCTCCATGCAGGGATCCCGATGTGGGACTCGATACAGGTCTCCAGGATCCCCCCCTGGGCCGAAGGCAGGTGCCAAACCACTGAGCCACCCGGGTTGCCCTTTGTTGAGGGGTTTTATCAAAAATGGATGCTGTACTTTGTCAAATGCTTTTTCTGCATCTATTGGGAGAATCATATGGTTCTTATCCTTTCTCTTATTAATGAGGTGTGTCATGTGATTGATTTATGAATATTGAACTACCTTGCAGCCCAGGAATAAATCCCACTCAGTTGTAGTGAATTATTCTTTTAATGTACAATTGGATTTGATTTGCTAATATATTTTTTAGTATTTTGTTTATTTGAGAGAGAGAATGAGCAAGAGTAAGCGAGAGCAGAAGCCTCCCTGCTGAGCAGGGAGTGTGACATGGCTCTGGATCCTGGGGCTCTGGGATTATGACCCAAGCCAAAGGCAGATGCTTAACTGACCGAGTCACCCAGGCACCCCATCAATTTGCTAATACTTCACTGAGAATTTTTGCATCCATGTTCATTAGAGATATTGGCCTGTAGTTCTCTTTTTTAGTGGAGTCTTTGTCTGGTTTTGGAATTAGGATAATGCTGGCCACATAGAATGAGTTTGGAAGTTTTCCTTACATTTCTATTTTTTTGGAATGGTTTGAAGAGAATAGGTATTAACTCTTTAAATGTTTAGTAGAATCCTCCTGTGAAGCCATCTGGTCCTGGACTTTTTTTGGGAGATGTTTGATTACTGATTCAGTTTCTTTGCTGGTTATCAGTCTGTTCAAGTTTTCTATTTGCTCCTGTTTCAGTTTTGGTAATTTATATGTTTCTAGGAATTTATCCATTTTTTTCCAGGTTGTCTAATTTGTTAGCAGATGGTTTTCATAATATTTTCTTGTTATTGTTTGTACTTCTGTGGTGTTGGTTGTTATTTCTCCTTTCTCATTTGTGATTTTATTTATTTAGGTCCTTTCTCTTTTCTTATTGATTAGTCTGGCTAGGGAGTTTACAAATTTTACTAATTTTTTCAAAGAAGCAGCTCTTGATTTCATTGATCTGTTCTACTTTTGTTTGTTTCTATATCATTTACTTATGCTCAAAACTTTATTATTTCCCTTCTGCTGGTTGGTTGTTCTTTTTCTAGATCCTTTAGGTGTAAAGTTAGGTTGTTTATCTGAGTTTTTTCTTGCTTCTTGAGGTAGGCCTGTATTGCTATGCACTTCCCTCTTAGGACATCTTTTGTTGCATCCCAAAGTTTTTGGGCCATGATGTTCCTGTTTTTGTTTGCTTCCATGTATTTTTTTTTTTAATTTCTTCTTTAACTTCCCAGTTGATGCATTCATTCTTTAGTAGGATGTTCTTTAACCTCCATATATTTGTGGTCTTTACAGATTTTTTTTCTGTGATTGACTTCAAGTTTGATAGAAAATCAAAACTTGAAGTTGTGGTCAGAAAATATGCATGGTATGATCTCAATCTTTTTGTACTTGTTGAGACCTGATTTGTGACCTAGTATGTGATCTATTCTGGAGAATGTCCTAAGTGCACTTTGAAAGTATGTGTATTTTGCTGCTTTAGGACGGAATGCTCTCAACATATCTGTTAAGTCCATCTGGTCCAATATGTCATTCAAAGCCCTTGTTTCCTTGTTGATTGCTTAGATGATCTGTCCATTGATGTAGGTTGATTGTCTGCTTAGATGATCTGTTCAATAATGCATGTGTAGATCTACTATCATTGTATTATTATCAAAGAGTTCCTTTCTGTTATTGTTTTATACAACGAACAAATAATTTATATTTTTAAAAGATTTTATTTATTTATTCATCAGACACACATACATACACACATACAGAGGCAGAGACATAGGCAGAGAGAGAAGCAGGTTCCCTGCAGGGAGCCCAATGTGGGACTTGATCCCAGGACTTCGGGATCATGACCTGAGCCAAAGGCAGATGCTCAACTAGTAGTAAGCCACCCAGGCACCCCAGGAACAAATAATTTAAAGCATCACTCTGATCTCTGTCTTGTTATGTACATGGTGTTCTCCCTGTATGTTATCTGTGTCCAAATTTCCCCTTGTTATAAGGTACCAGTCTTATTGCATCAGGGGTCACCCTTTTCCATTATGACCTCATCTTAACGAATTACATATGCAATGACCATATTTCCAAATAAGGTCACATTCTGAGGTGCTAGGGGCTAGGACTCTAAGTTTTGAATTTGGTGAGGTGGGAACACAATGTATCCCAAAATAGATGGGAAGCTTGTGAGGGGTGAGAGTGGAGGGAGAGGTGACATGCAGAAGCTCATATCAGATTGTCACTATTTCCTGAACTTCCCATTTTCTGTCAACCCTTTCTCCTCATCTCTGTGTAACTAAGGTAGAGTTCCCCTCCTCTAACCTTTGGAAATATTTTTCCCCCTGTGAAGTGGTAAAACCCTTTCCCAATACCTGTCTTTTAAGTGTGGTTTCAACAATATGAATTCTTCTTCACACCAGCCTCCCCCCAAATATTTTGAAGACATTTGATAACAGGGAACAGGGCTTAAGTTTCTGTTAATGCACTATGATACTCTTTTTTCCTCCCGTTTCCCAGTGCTAAATGTAGAGTAAGAACTTCAAAGTCTTTCAATTGAATTGAATTCAGATGATTTTTCCCCTCCCTCTGTCATTAGCAACAAAATGGAGATTTGTGTGGTTCAATAAATCATCACATTTTATTATTTGTTGTAAGCAAAATATTTTCCAGAGAACAGCATTACATTAGAATCAGTAGATACAGAGAGTAGAGATCAAATTTTCTTCAAGTGCTGATTTCTCAGAAATGTGTGTTTTCAAGTCACTGAAGATCATCTGTAAGCAATTGGTCTTGGAAAAACATAATTTTGAAAAACTCTCTTACCCTATGAGAGTGACTTAATATGAATGAAAAAGTACATTGCTCTAGTTGAATTGAAAATTGGTACATCTCTATTACAGAATTCTAATAATCTTCATACTCAAAAATTAAAAATTTACATGCAGTAAAATTACCAATGTTCAGGCAGCCCCCGTGGCGCAGCGGTTTAGTGCCATCTGCAGCCTAGGGCGTGATCCTGGAGACCCTGGATTGAGTCCCATGTCGGGCTTCCTGCATGGAACCTGCTTCTCCCTCTGCCTGTGTCTCTGCCTCTGTCTCTCTCTCTCTCTGTGTCTCTATGAATGAATAAATAAATTATCTTTTAAAAAAATTACCAATGTTCTTTTGAGAACTTGCTACTTCTTGAAATTCACATAGTTATTTTAATACTTTCAAAGCCCTAAGTATAATATCTATTTTTTTTTAAAGATTTATTTATTTATTCATGAGAGACGCAGAGAGAGAGCGAGCTGTGGAGATATAGGTAGAGGGAGAAGCAGGCTCTTCACAGGGAACCAACCTCTGAGCCACCCAGGCATCCCCTAAGTATAATATCTTATGAAGCCTCCTTTTTATTTTTATTTTATTTTTATTTTAAAGATTTTATTTTTATGTACCCAGCATGGGGATTGAACTCACAACCCTGAGATTAAAAGTCACATGCTCCACCAAGTGAGCCAGCCAGGCGCCCCTAATGCCTCCTTTTAAAATTCCTTCCTTTAAAATAGTTATCTTTGGGGGCACCTGGGTGCCTCAGTCAGTTAAATGTCTGACTCTTGATGTCAGCTCAGGTCTTGACCTTAGAGTCGTGAGTTCAAGCCCTGTATTGGGCTCCACACTGACCATGGAACCTACTTAAAAAAATAGTCATCTTTGGATTATTTTATGATTCAGAGTTTTATTTGTGTATGTTGATTGTCTCAAGCTACTTCATTTAATAGTGGTTGTATGATGAGTAAGGCAAGAGTGATAGGCAGTGTAAGTATGGATCACCAGTTATGTTTATGCTCAGGCCCTTGAAAGCATGCAGAGAGAGCCAGCCATTAACCATCCCTTAGAGTGGGTAAAAGCTAAATGAACACACATGGGATGGAAACAAACAACAACCAAGTCATTATGTCCTTGCTGACCACTGTGATTGTTGAATTAGCTCTATTTTAAGACTTTTCTGTGCTTAGCTCTTTCTCATTATACAAGGTACAGGAAATCATGTCCTTGTTAATAATGCAAGTGTGGATCTTATCTTGGCTGTGTCTGTGTTACGGTCAGTGGTCCAAATCATCAAGGTCACTGCTAGCACAGGCATGCACTACTTCACCACCCTCTTTGTTGCCCAGTTTACTGCTTAAAGTAAGGAACTCAGACTACCAATGGCAGTGCTCACATTCAAGAGTTATTTATCTTCACACATTGCCTCTGAAGTCTTTTCTAAAGCCTAATATTTTTCTATCTGGAACCCAGAAGGCCTTGATCCAAGCTTATAGTTTCCAAATAATTATTTCAACAGATTTAAACATATTTTTTTCTTCACATACCTAAGCCAAAGTCATTTATGTGGCACAAAACTTAAGCATGTTAACATCATCACTTTATCTAAAGAGAGTAAAACTTTTTACATTTCTACATCTGGAGGAACCACCCAACCCAAGGTTCTGGCATGCATGGGAGGGAAAAATCAATTCAGGAGCATTCTGAAGTCAGTATTCATCAGTATTCATCATGAAATGGGTACTCAGGATGATCACACCACCTGTCAAAACAAATTCCCAAAAGGGAAAAAGTTCACTTGCAAACATTGCACAGCTGTATGCGTTACTAGCCTCCTTTGACAATTTCACTGGCCCTTCCCTTTCTCCCCTAGTCCTCCCTCTCTGTTTTTCACCCAGTCTCCTCTGTTTTCCCGCAAGCCAACATGTTTTACTGAAGCTCTGGACAGTAGTGTGTGTGTACTTGAGTAAGTGTGTGTGTGTGATGGAAGGCTGGCTGCCTCCACATCAACATTTTGCTCAGAACAAAAGCACAGGAAGTGAGAAATGACTGCCCATGGTTTTTTGTGCCCCTTCTCAATTCCTTCCTTCCCTCTGCTGTTTTGACACAGGCTGCCTTCCATGTCAATGATCCACATATGTGTTTCTCTTCAAAATTCTATTACCCATCAGTATCACTTTCTTTCCAGAGTTTTTACCTGTCCTTCTCACTGGACCTCTTGAGAATCGAAAGTTTGAAATCTAGAAACGTGAATTTAAGTTTCCATGATAATGATGATGATCATGAACCTATCAAATAACAGTGATGGAATAGTCAATAAAAAAGGACTAGTGTGTGTTGTGCCTTCCATGGACCTTGTTTAAAATTCAGTTCTCTGCAAGTACTATGAGCTTTAATTAAAATAGAAAACAAATTAAGGTTCTTCAATGTTAGAGATCAACTGGATGAAAAACAGAGAAGAATCATAGCCTAACATCCCTAAGTGGTACATTTTTTTTTTTTTTATCAATGAGGCCTAATGTTTGTTTCTCCTTGCTGATTTATCTAGTTATTTCTTATGAGTTATATTCCCATTGTTGCAGGAATTAGGTATTAAATATGTCAAATGTCAAACTAAATAATTTCACCAATTAACCATAAAAAAATCAGTACATTGGTAGCTTGTCTCTTACTATCTCTTTTTAATTTAATGATATTTATTCAATTGAAATAATTTATCTTCAAGAGCTATTAATTAACCATTAAGTGTTGGTGTGTTTGTGTTTGTGTTTACCTTTCTGTTTCCAAGGCTTAGTGGTACCTTTTGATGTTGAATAATGTTTTACTCTAGAAAATTAACATGAGGAGGCTGTTGTATTAATTCAGAAATTGATTCAGAAATTTGGTATTAGCATTGTCAGTGTGCTTTCTGACTCATGAGAAATAGTGGGACCAATAAGGTAAGTGTTCAAGCTGTATGAATTAACCTAATGAGCATTTTCCAAATGCTCACTTAAAGAGGAGATTACAAACAGATTACTGTCCAGGTGATTTAAAAAACTGGATATACTAATGAATAAAGGGAAAGAAAAGTGTATACACCAATATATGTATGTATGTATCTATCTATCTATATATATCTATGAGAACCATATATGTATGAACTAGTCTTTTGTTATTTTAAATTTTGTTATTTCTCTATACTATTTAGAGAATAAAGGGCTAATTCAGTTGATAGCTGAATTTAGCAACATTTTGAAGGAGTGTAAGGAAGTTTGCTTGTGGGAAGTCAGCTAATAGGTGGAATTAGAAGCTCCACATCTTACAGGCAGGCATTTGCCTAAAACCCTAGGTTCTTCACTTCTAATGTGGCACTCTTTCTACTCTACTCCCATGTCTCTTTCATTTTTGATAACTTTGCTCTAAATTGTGCATCACTTTGATTTTTAGGAAAAAATAAATAGGTTCGAGTATTCGTGTTGCTGTTATATTAAGATATATACACTATGACTTAATACTCATCAAGGTATTTAGCCTGCCATGCCTTAACCTAAGTCAAGGGATGTCATGAATACCAGAAATCTTTTTTTTTAAATACCAGAAATCTTTTCAATAAAACTGTGGCATGTAGGAAATTCCTAGAGTAAAAGTAATTTACCCAGACCTGTTTAATATTCAAAACACGCTGCCCACTGGCTTTACCCTTGTGATTTCTATGGGCCTATCCAGTACCACTGGGTAGTATTTGATGAATGGTCCCCTGAACTCACATGAGCATCTCCACAAAGCGAACATTTTTATTCAAGGCCTCAATGTCCTTCATTTCTTCTTCAGTGAGAGAAAAGTCAAAGATCTGAAATAACAGAAATAAGACATTTTTGAAGGTAGGAAATGGGTCAAGCTTGGGATCAGGGAATGAGGCCAGTAGTAAGATCCCCTCAAAAATTTATGAGCATCTTTTTTTTCTTATGAACATGTTTAAAATAATTATTCACCATGACCAAGTGGGGATTTATTCTTAGGCTACAAGAGTAATTCAATATTCGCAAGTCAATCGATGTGATACATCACATTAATAAAAGAAAGGATAAGAACCTTATGAACTTCTCAATAGATGCAGAAAAAGCATTTGACAAAGTACAGCATCCATTCTGGATAAAAATCCTCAACAAAGTAGGGATTGGGAGAACATACATCAATATCATAAGGGCCATAAATAAAAACCCACAGCTAATATCATCCTCAAAGGGGAAAAACTGAGAGCTTTCCCTCTATAGTCAGGAACAAAACGTATGACCACTCTCACTATTGTTATTTAACATAGTAGTGGAAGTTTTAGCTTCAGCAATCAGTCAATAAAAAGAAATAGAAGGCATCCAAACTGGCAAGGAAGATGTTAAACTTTCACTGTTTGCAGACAACATTATACTCTGTAGAAAAACCAAAAGACTCCACTAAAAAATTGTTAGAATTGATACATGAAAAAAGTGGGAGGAGGAGCAGAGGAAGAGAGACAAGCAAACTCTGCATTGGGTGAGGAGCCCAATGCAGGGCTCAGTCTCAGAACCCTGAGGTCACAACCTGAGCTAAAATCAAGAATTAGACACTTAACCAATAGAGATCCTCACAGAAGCCTTTACCTGTGATCATCTTCACTGAGTGAGTAATAGATTAGCCTGGAGCTGTTAGGGACTGTTGGTGCCATCATGTAGAGACAGAGAAGGTTGGGAGAGGTGTGGGGAGTGTGGAGGGAGGAAAAGAGCTCAGTCCTTTTATAAATCATTTGAATACCTGTTCCTGGTCATGTCTGATTTATCCATGGACTTTCCAGTTATGTGACCCAATAAATCATGTCTCTCTCTTTCTTTGGTAAGTTTCAGTTGCTTTCTGTCATACAGTAGCAAAAAAGCTCTGAAGATAAATTGTCTAATATCATGAATGTCTTCCCATGGCAGTACTTACATTTTCACTCTATTATTTAAAAAAAGGGTATATAATATTTCATTGTATAAATATATTATAATTTGTTTTATAAGATTCTACTGAAGATTGTTTTCAGTTTTTTATTTTTTTATTTTTTTTTTATTTTTTTTTTTTTAAATTTTTATTTATTTATGATAGTCACAGAGAGAGAGAGAGGCAGAGACACAGGCAGAGGGAGAAGCAGGCTCCATGCACTGGGAGCCCGATGTGGGATTCGATCCCGGGTCTCCAGGATTGCGCCCTGGGCCAAAGGCAGGCGCCAAACCGCTGCGCCACCCAGGGATCCCTGTTTTCAGTTTTTTAAAGTGATAAATCATGCTGTAGTAAACATCCATATATGTGTGGTTAAATATAGGACCAAGATTGTTTGGGTCAAATAGATATATGGGTTGGAAAGGTGACATCCTGCTTCTTCAAATCTTATATAAATTAATGTTTCTAACAGGAGTATATGAAGGTGCCTGTTTTCCTACATATTCAATATTCTGATTATTTTCCTAACTGAGGGGATAAATCTGGTCTTAGTTTTATCAACTTTTTGAGATTATTAAACTTATTAAACTACTTATTTTATTTAGTAAAAACTTATTAAACTACTGAGATTATTAAATTTATAAACTACTTATTGAAACAAAAACAACTTACCTTTTGAGATTATTAACTGATGAGTCACTAATTAATTTTGCATGATATTTTTCTATGGCTGTATTTACCTAGCAGTTTAGTCTTGAGTAGTAGTAAACTAATCATGCCTTTGTCTAGCGGCCTCTTCTCACCTGTAAGTTATGAGGCTGATTCCAAATTATTTATAGAGGAGATAAAGGCAATTAGCATTCATGAAGTCAAATGATCCTCTTC
This sequence comes from Canis lupus familiaris, assembly GCF_011100685.1. Taxonomy (NCBI): domain Eukaryota; kingdom Metazoa; phylum Chordata; class Mammalia; order Carnivora; family Canidae; genus Canis; species Canis lupus. The sequence goes on along the minus strand of NW_023330106.1, from coordinate 231,356 downwards.
AATAATGTCCAAATTTGTCCCCAGCAAATAAAAAAAGAATATGGAAAGTTTCCTATTATGAACTTCAAATTTTATACCTTCTATTTCTGCCATGCTGGTGAAGTGAGTAGGCAGTGCCAAGAGTTAATAGGTTAAGGAAACGGAAGAAAATAAGGGAGCTAGGTAAAGTACAAGCAGTAAAGCAATCCCCAAAGTGCTGGGAACTGTCTCAAATTCACCTAAAGTTAAATTCAGATATAAAGAATGTGGGTTGGAGAGCAGGTGTACAATAAAATATGAAGGCATTACAAGTTTCTTATTAATCTGAACAGAAAATTCGCCAAAAAATAAACAAACAAAACAAAACAACTCTACTTTCTACATTTCCAGAAGCAGATCTCGTACTTGAAAGTTTTCCTTGATCCTTTCAGGGTTAAAGCTTTTAGGAATAACAACTACTCCTCTCTGGATGTTGAAACGCAAAACGATTTGAGCTGCTGTCTTCTTGTACTTTTTCCCCAGTGCATTAAGAAGTTCATCCTTTAGCAAAGGTGGGGAAGATATATTCACCCTTTAAAAAAAAAAATCAAAACCTGCATCATATTTAGCTCAAGTAATGAGAACAGATGGTTAGTCAATCACCTCCCTCCTCTGACTCCCTATCCCCCTGGCCACCTACCACTTCAGGTCACCTGTAACCAATTTCTCAGAGAGCAGAGCACTCAGTGAAGAGTTGCTTTTAACATGAAAAGATCAAGAGAGACAAATTTATAGAGCTGCCTCTTTTGGAGGGTAAATGGTATTTCTTTGAAGGGTCTTACAGAGAGAACTGGGTTGGAAGTAGGCATATGGGGAAGGCAGGAAGACCAAAGTGGAAGAAATAGAGGCACAACTATTAGAGTCATCTTCACGTAGAAAAATTTCTACTTAAGCCTATGGAACACATCACAGCAGAAGTGCTATATTGGAATACAGAAATCAAAAAATTCTAAAATTTCAGGATATGGTCATGGAGACTGTCAGATAATACCTAAACATTTGTGGGGGTATATCCCATGTTTCAGGCATTGTTAGGTAATTTCATACATACAGTAATAAATTCTTTTATTTTTTTTTAATAAATTTTTATTTATTTATGATAGTCACACAGAGAGAGAGAGGCAGAGACACAGGCAGAGGGAGAAGCAGGCTCCATGCACCGGGAGCCTGACGTGGGATTCGATCCTGGGTCTTCAGGATCGTGCCCTGGGCCAAAGGCAGGCGCCAAACCGCTGCGCCACCCAGGGATCCCAAATTCTTATACCACCTTTGTGAGGAAGGTTTTATTAGCTCCAATTTGTGTATATAGAGAATGACTCAAAGACTTTGTTACTTTCTTAAAATCACAGAGCCATATAATCTTGCCAACCAAGTAATTCACATCAGTTTCATACTCTACACCAAAGGAAACACTGCTGAAGAGATATACAGCATTGCTTACCAGGTTGGATTCCTAGAAGTCCCCAAAGGGCTGTATGCAATAATGACAATATCACGTTGTTGACAAAATTTCAAGAGTTTTGGCTGGGTGAAATACGGATGGCACTCAACCTACATGGTTGCATTAGAGAGCAGAGCACAAAATTAAAGCCTTGGAGGAATGCAGTTTTACACAGTTTTTAAAAATTTCTTCAATAAAACCCATTTAAAAGTATTATGGATAATGAGGCAAATGCTAAATATTATTCCTAACAAGGAAGTTGGCATTGTTTATTGGTGAGATTAATTAAAACATGGTTAGTGAGGTCACCATCTGTAGAATAATCCTAAAATCAGTGGGGAGCAAATTCAGTTTTGTCAAGTTAGCATAGTTTAAAATTTTGAAGGAACCGACCTAACTATCTAGTCACCATTCTAGCAAATGCATTTTTTTTTTCAAATACAATTTTCTGTAACAAAAAAGCAGTCTCAAGGTTCAGATTACAGCCTAGTAAGTAGAAGTGACATGTTGCAAAAGCCCTCTCTCTGTAGCTATCAGGCATCTAAGAATATTTTCACAAGGGGTAGAGCATGTATAAAATGAAATTTAAAGATGAATTTTGTCATCTTGGCCAAGAGTTCTTTACACTATCCAGTGCAGGCCTGCATTCATCTTCAGTATCTTACTGGCAAGATTCCTGCATTAAAAAGTGCTTGTGTCATGAAGTTCTTCTCAACATGTCTTCTTAACCGCTATGGTAATATTTGACCTATGCTTTTCTTTCCTTTTTGGATTAAAATCAACCAACGCTGAATTAAAATACTTGAAGTATATACTTATCTTGATTGTCTGGAATAGTATTTGGTGAGTTTTATTTCTAGAAGGCACAAGGAGATGCTACTGATGAAGTGGCAAAGGTAAACTGGGCCTCTTTGTAGTGGGTCTTCTTTCTTCTTTCTGTTCTCTAATTTGATACACTTTTTTTTTTTTCCTGACATAATCTTGTTCCTTTATCCTAAGAAACACTTGTGGGCTTTCCACCCCTTGGAACATTTCTTAAATAATTCTAGAAAGTAACACAGACTAAAAAAAGGCAGGAATCACACTCTTTAGTGTTTTCTTCCTTTATCTCTCTGACTTCCGACATCACTCTACTTTTTCATTTTCAATCTTGTCTATTATTGGTAGACCAGTCTCTACAAGACATGTGTTTTATCACATCACTCCACTGCTTAGAAACTAAGTATGAATTCCTTAATTTAATGCCCGCCTGCTCATTCCAAATACAAAATTTAAGGACTCCTTTCTAATCAGACTGGTGTGCTGTTGCATGTCTCTGGCCTTATTAAATATGTAGAAGTATGTAGGTATACAACCCTATGTATATGTGTATGTGTGTGTTCATAAACGCATTGAACGTTTTATAATCTACTCTTTGAAAAAGGACTTCATATGGCTTATGGCAACATGTGTGCATAATAAGGCTATCACAATTAGAAATAGAACAAATAGATATGTGCATATTGAATCTACGACTGAACAATCTGTGAACTGAAATCTGGGAGATTAGAGAGAGTTGCATTGGGCAAGATACTAGAAACATCTGCTCATGGGATCCCTGGGTGGCGCAGTGGTTTGGCTCCTGCCTTTGGCCCAGGGTGTGATCCTGGAGATCCGGGATCGAATCCCACGTCGGGCTCTCTGCCTCTCTCTCTCTCTCTGTGACTATCATAAATAAATAAAAATGTAAAAAAAAGAAACATCTGCTCAATGAGAACTTTTGAGTTAACATAAAAACTCAAATAACAGCATAACAATATAATATAAATCTTTGCATAGAGAGTTGTTAGGTAAAAATCCTAGGGCATATCACTAAAGAGACACCCAGTGAGGGAAATTCTGGGGGTGGGAGTAGATAAGTTAATAAGATCCAAGTGCATACGAACTCACAGAGAACCATATTCCTTCTTTTCAGAGTATTTATCTAAGTTTCTAATTACCAATAACTTTTGTGATTGATTCATATCTGCTCCCCACTAGGCGGCTAGTGCCTAAGAGGAAGGGCTGTATCTGTCGTTGGTTTCTTATGCATGCCTAAAGCATAGCAAAGTGCCTGGCATAAGGCAGGTGCTCAGTGACTGTTGAATGAAAACAGTAACAATACAGAGAGGAGCAAGCCAGCATCTTAGGAAGGAGCTTCATCAGGGCTGCAGCTTGGTGGGGTCATTTCAGGCCAGTGGATGATCCTTGTTTGGTATGCTGGCACTGGATGCTCAGTTTCAGGTAGAGGGTAGTGATAGTTTCTGTTGTCACTTGATGTCATCATTGCCCTGAACTAGCTCATTTCCAAGGTGAAGCATATCTAAGCACACTTGCTTCCGTCTTTCTTAGGGACTGGTTATAGCCCTTTGTGGATGGGCTAGTGGAGATTCAGTCTTTACTTTTTCTTGTTTATTCTGTAAAATTGAGGTCACTTTTCAGTGTCTTGACATGTCTGGGGCTTTTACAACACTATTTGATAGTGCAGAACTTCAGATATCAAGAATCTCACAAGGTGAAGTTAAGCTGACTCTTACGACAGGTGAGTTCTTTGACTTGATTTTTTTTTTTTTTGACTTGACTTTCTTAAAGATGGTGGTGCCAGAAAGTGGACTATTAATTTGCATTACTATTTTCCCCTTTATAGCTTACTTTCTGTAAATTGGAACTGCTGATAATGAATGATGGTTATGACCTGTTCCTCCTACCCTTCTCTCTTAGACCCTGCGAAGGAAGACAGTAACCTCATTCTGTGTCTTTCTTAGAAGTGTGTTGAATTTTCATTTAAGTTACTCAAAAAATATATATATAGATTTCGAAGTCAGGACACCTGTGATTTAGGCATAGTGAATAGGGTTAGGAAAAACTGAAGAATTTGGAGATCTTGCCTTTCTCCCCACCTCTGTCCCTTCATTTGTTACTAGAGTTAGGTATGTGAGATTAAATGGCCTGAGGTAGAGCCACAGTCTCCTTTGAATTAGGCTGGGAAAACACTGCATGACAAATGACCCAGTAGGAAGGCTTTCAGAGAGATTAAGTGAGGGATGGAGCCTGGAGACACCTTTGTGTAGACAGGCATCAGAGGTAGTACTAAGGAATGCTCAGGCTCTGAGAATGAGTACAGAGTGAGATAATATTCTTTGTGCCTTTGTTCATAAAGTCTTTGAAGAAATATAAACATTTTGCAAATTATGCTTTTGATTTATTCTAATGGGAAAATTAGTTTTTAAGTATGTGAATTATGAATTACACAAGGTCTTCAGGTATGTATCCCTTATATATAAGTTGTGACCACCCTGTATAATGCCCACAATATGTCATCATGTTCCTGGGCTGAAAGCTGTTTGAACTAAACGTGTGTTTCTGGAGTGTAGGTGGTCATACCCCAGGCATAGGGTAATGGCAGGTGGCCAGTAGACCTGCACTTTGATCTGTACCATCTCGAGTGTTGATATACTCTGCTTTCCATATCATGAAGCAAACGAACAAGCCTGGGATATGATCTTCCCACATGTCTTGTTTCCTTTGCAGGGTACATTTGTGAAGCTGTTCATGATTCTTGTGCCAACATATCAGGGTATTTCTTCCTTGGCATGAGAAGACACACTGTCAAATTCTTACTCCATTTTTCCTTCTGAGGTCAAAAAGCATCATCTTTCTTTGTACATTTGTAAGAAAAAGTGTGTCATTTTGGCCTTTTATAACAAAATATTGTCCTTGGGGGTGCAGGAGGGAGATGAGCTGGTGAGAGGATAGGAATAAAGGGAGAGATTTAGATCAATTAGGAGTCAAGTCTCTGCTCCTCAGAGCATATGGTATAGTGTTGGCTTAGGTGTTAATTAGGAAGTGATCTTTCTAAATATAGCAACACTTCTGTTTTAGCTGTGGGCTATTGTCATGATAGGTAATAATTCATTCTTTCTGTTATGAACTCAAAGAAGACTGTTTTGAGTTACTAAATATGATGAATCAAGCAAACAAGTCAACCATAACTCCAATACATGAATCTTTACCCTAAGGGCATTTTAAAATGTAGCCTCTTAGTGTTTTATGAAGTAGAGTGAAGAGAGTATCATTATCCCCATTTAACAATATTTTGTTGTGATTATAAAAATAACATATGCTCCTTATAGAAAATTTGGAAAATACAGAAAAGCATAAAGAAGAAAACAGAATTCACCTGTAAAATTCACAGGCAGAGTTAACCACAGTTAGTATTTTGATATATTTCTTTCCAATATTTTTCCTATGCATGTTTTTATTTTTATTTTATCTTTATTTATTTTTATTTTTTTAAAGATTTATTTATTTATTCAGAGAGAGAGAGAGAGAGAGACAGAAACACAGTTAGAGGGAGAAGCAGGCTCCATGCAGGAAGCCCGACGTGGGACTCGATCCTGGGTCTCCAGGATCACACCCCGAGCTGCAGGCAGCGCTAAACCGCAGTGCCACTGGGGCTGTCCCCTATGCATGTTTTTTTTTTTTTAATAAATTAATTTTTTATTGGTGTTCAATTTACCAACATACAGAATAACACCCAGTGCTCATCCTGTCAAGTGCCCCCCTCAGTGCCCGTCACCCATTCACCCCCACCCCCGCCCTCCTCCCCTTCCACCACCCCTAGTTCGTTTTCTCGAGTTAGGAGTCTTTTTCTTCTCCCTTCCCTTATATTCCCTTTCACTGTTATTTATATTCCCCAAATGAATGAGACCATATAATGTTTGTCCTTCTCTGATTGACTTACTTCACTCAGCATAATACCCTCCAGGTCCATCCACGTTGAAGCAAATGGTGGGTATTTGTCATTTCTAATGGCTGAGGAATATTCCATTGTATACATAAACCACATCTTCTTTATCCATTCATCTTTCAATGGACACCGAGGCTCCTTCCACAGTTTGGCTATTGTGGACATTGCTGCTAGAAACATCGGGGTGCAGGTGTCCTGGTGTTTCCTTGCATCAGAATCTTTGGGGTAAATCCCCAACAGTCCTATGCATGTTTTTAACTAATGTATTCACATCAATACTCTATTACATTTTGTATCCTGGTTTTTCCCTTTAATATTATGGCCACTGCTCTTTTGCTCAAAAATGATTCAAAAACCTCTTTTATTAAGATTTTATATTATATGAGATTTATAATTTATTTAAATATCCTCCTAATTTTTCATATTTGTGTTGTTTCCTTTTTTTTCCCTCTTGGCCTTTATAAACAGTGCTGTGACAAACACACTTGAAAGCTTTCAGATTTTTTTCAAAATGATAAATTCTTTTCTTTTTTTAAAGATTTATTTATTTATTTATTTATTTATTTATTTATTCATGAGAGACACACAGAGAGAGGCAGAGACACAGGAAGACAGAGAAGCAGACCCCCCACAGGGATCCCCACCAGGGATCATGTCCTGAGCCAAATGCAGAGGCTCAACTGCTGAGCTACCCAGGCATTCCCACAGGGATAAATTCTTAGGAATATAAGACTGTGAACATTTTTTAAGGCTCTTGACACTTATTGCCAAATTGCTTCCCAGTAAAATGAAAAAATTTGCACTTGCTAGCAATTTATCACTTGCTTATATGGAACGTTATGTTAAAAAAACAAAGCAAAAGCCTTGCTGTTTTGACGCAATATAAAATAATACTTTAAATTTCTGTAATTATCAGTGCAGTTGAACATTTTTCATATGTTTACTAGTCTTGCAATTTGTCTTGAATTTCTGTTCATAGTTCTTTTACTCACTTTTCTGTTGAGCTTTAGTGTTTTATCTTTGATTTTTTTCATTAATTTTTATTAGGCTCTTATTTCATAAGGATATGATCCCCTTTTCTATTATATTCAAAAATATAATTTTCCATTTTACTTGCTCTTTGTTTTGAATTTATTTATTTATTTATTTATTTATTTATTTTTATTTATTTATTTATTTATTTATTTGAGAGGGAGCAAGGAAGAGCAGGGGGGAGGTAGAAGCAGACCCCCTGCTGAGCAGAGCCCAGTCCCCCACCCCCTACCCGATCTGGGCTCTATCTCAGGATCCTGGGATCATGATCTGAGCCAAAGGCAGATGCTTATCTAACTGAGCCACCCAGGCGCCCCTGTTTCTAATATTTTTGGAGTTTAATGTTTTTATACTATATATAAATATGTCCATTTCTTTTATAATTTTCCCATGGCTTCATTTTCTATCTATAGCTCTAGAAAACTAAAATTGTTTTGTAGCACTCACAAATGATTTCCTCTTTCTCCTTTAACTTCTGATCAAAGAGATACTAGGAGTAGGACATGAGGCAAAGATCTGTATTGGCTTCTACATAACTAACCATTTCCTCCACACTATCTACTGAAAAATTCACCTCTTTGCCACTCGTTTGTGTTATTGTCTCTATATTAAGTTTTTATCATACTTGGGCCTGTTTCTAAGATATTTCTTATTTTCTATTAATTTAAACTCTGTATATCTTAATGTCTGGCAGATCTAGTTCCTCCTCATGATTTTTCTTCAAAAAATTCTTTGGATTATTTTTGCCTGGATTTGAACTTGCAAATCTTTTTTTAAGAGACATAAATTGAGAGAAGTCAAAAGACTTGCTCTCATGGTCCTATGATGAGATATGTGTTAATGACCACAAGATTTCCAACTCCTACTCCAGCATTCTCCTGTTAAGTAAATATTGGAATCTCCCTCTACTCCTCACATTCCCCTCTCCCCTCCCACCTCCTGTCAAACTGTACCTGGTTGCTGACTGGCTTATGTTTGAGTCCTGGTTTGTTCAAGATGAGCTCCAGCTGCCTGCGGTTAAAATTGGAAACTCCAAGGGATTTCACCAAGCCAGCATCTTTGCAAGCTTCCAAAGCCTGATGAGTAAAGGCCAAAGGGTTAAGACAAAAGCCTCAAAACAAATGAGAATGTTTACGGGGGTGACAATGAATTCTTTAAGAAGGAAAGTCCCTGGGTATGTTAACAGACATTCTGTGAAGATTTAAAAAAAGTGGGAGAGATAGGCAGGAATTCTGTATTTGAATTAGTTTGGGAAACATTGTACAGCATATCTTCCCCTTGCATTTTCACCATATATACCAGTGCATTAAAAATGATCTTATTTCTTGAAATCTGTTGAGGTTTGCTTTATAGCATGGTATCTGATCCATTTTTATAAATGTCTGGTGTGTGTGAAAAGGTATATTCTCCTTTTATTAGATACAAATTTCTCTCTCCTCTTGCTCTGTGTCTCATACACACACACACACACACACACACACACATTATATACAAAGCTGGGTCTAGCTTTTCCTGGCTTCTCAATAATTTAAAGGAATATGTTAGAAATTTCCCACTATATTAGAAAAATTTATCAGTGTCTTCTTATAGTTTATTGACTTTTGCTTTATATATTTTGAAGATATTTTATATGGTACCCATGTGTTTAAAATTGGTATATTTTCTTGGTAAATTGACTCTTTTATCATTATGCTATTTGCACTTCTTTATATAAATTTTTTTAAAGATTTATTTATTTATTCATGAGAGACAGAGAGAGAGAGAGAGAGAGGCAGAGGGAGAAGCAGGATCCATGCAGGGAGCCCGATGTGGGACTTGATCCTGGGTCTCAACCCAGATCACAACCTCAGCCAAAGGCAGAAGCTCAACTGCTAAGCCACCCAGGCATCCCCCCTATAAATTTTAGAATCAGCTTTTCAATTTCTTTTGGTATTTTGACTGGGATTGCATTGAATCTATCAGTTTGTGGAAAATTAACATCTTAATATATTCGGTCTTTCTATCAAAGAACATGATGTATCTCTCACCTTAGAGTTTTAAAAATTGCTCTCAGTAGTGGTGCATGGCTGGCTGAATTGGTAGAGCATGTAACTCTTCATCTTGAGGTTGTGAGTTCAAGCCCACATTGGGCATAGTAGATTACTTAAAAATAAATTGCTCTTAGTAATATATTTTAGTTTTTATTGTTTAACTCTTGCACTGATTTTGTTGGATTTATCTCTAAAACAATATCATTTAAAAAGATTTAATTTCCAATTATGTGTTGCTCACATATACATTATGTATAAATACAGATCTTATTTCTCGTCCTATGGGTTATTTACATGTATGTTTTCAGTTTCCAAATATCTGATGGTTTTTCAGATATATTGTTGCTCATGACTTCAAATTTAATTCTAATTTTATCAGACAGCCTACTTTGTATAAAGAATATAATTTAATGTGTTGAGATTTGTTTCATGTCTCAGTGGACTATTTTGTTAAATGTTCTATGTGTACTTGAAAAATAGCATTTTGCTATATTTTGGTGAAATATTCAATAAATGTCAATTAGGTTAAGCTGGTTGATAATGTTTATTTTTAATTTTAAAAAAAGATTTATTTATTTATTTATTCATGATAGAGAGAGGCAGAGACACAGGCAGAGGGAGAAGCAGGCTCCATGCAGGGAGCCCGATGCGGGACTCGATTCTGGGACTCCAGGATCATGCCCTGGGCCAAAGGCAGGCGCTAAACCACTGAACCACCCAGGGATCCCCGGTTGATAATGTTTAAATCTCTTCTATAGATTTTATGTCTACTTATTATCTCAATTATTGAGATAGAGGTTTTGAAATCTTTGACTATAATTGTAGATTATTCTCCTCTTCAGTTCTCTTCATTTAAGATTCATGTATTTTGGAGTTCTGTTATGAGGTGCTGTTACTAAGTTCTGTTATTAGGATAAACACACTTCTTTATCGTTGATAATACTTTTTGTTCTGAAACCTTTGCTAACATTAAAATAGCTACTCCAACTTTCTTTGGAAGGAAATAAAAGCCTAGTATATCTTTTTCTATTCTTTTACTTTTTTTCTTAATCTTTTACTTCTAACCTATTTGTGTCTTTTTATTTAAAACGGGTTTCTTCAACAAATACCCACCATTTGCTTCAACGTGGATGGAACTGGAGGGTATTATACTGAGTGAAGTAAGTCAATCAGAGAAGGACAAACATTATATGTTCTCATTCATTTGGGGAATATAAATAATAGTGAAAGGGAATATAAGGGAAGGGAGAAGAAATGTGTGGGAAATATCAGAAAGGGAGACAGAACATAAAGACTCCTAACTCTGGGAAATGAACTAGGGGTGGTGGAAGGGGAGGAGGGCGGGGGGTGGGGGTGAATGGGTGATGGGCACTGAGGGGGGCACTTGACAGGATGAGCACTGGGTGTTATTCTGTATGTTGGTAAATTGAACACCAATAAAAAATAAATTTATTATAAAAAATAAAACGGGTTTCTTATAAATAATATATACAGTGGGGTTTTGCTTTCTATCTATTCTGATAACCTCTGCCTTTTAACTGAGTTGTTTAGACCATTTACATATATTGTGATTATTAATATAAGTGAGTTTATTTTATTTATTTTTTTATAAGTGAGTTTAAATCTCTCATCTTGCTCTTTGCTTTCTATTTTTCCCATCTATTCATTTTTCCTCTTCTTTTCCTGTCTTCTTGATTTATTATTGTTTCTTCCATTTTTTTTCTTTATTGGCTTGTTTGCTATACTTGGGAAGTTTTATCATTTTCTCTGTATATTTGATATTCTGAAATTTCACTGTAACGTACCTAGGTTTTTCTTCTCTTTTCTCTTTGGTGATCCACACCTTATCTTTTTTTTTCTTCAAATATTACCTCCTTTTCTTTTTTTCTTTCTTTTTTTCCTGAGACTCCTATTGTATGGATGCTAGAAATTCTAATTTTATCCTTTACAATTCTTAGCCTTTCTTTCATACTTAAAACATTTTCTTGTCCTTTCTTTTTTTTTTAAAGATTTTATTTTATTTTTTTAATTTTTATTTATTTATAATAGTCACAGAGAGAGAGAGAGAGAGGGGCAGAGACACAGGCAGAGGGAGAAGCAGGCTCCATGCACCGGGAGCCCGATGTGGGATTCGATCCCGGGTCTTCAGGATCACACCCTGGGCCAAAGGCAGGCGCCAAACCGCTGTGCCACCCAGGGATCCCTCTTGTCCTTTCCTTCTTCACGTTTGGGGGGAGGATAGTTTCCTCATTCTGATCTTTCAATCTGATAATTTTTTCTTTGTTTATATCCATTCTATTTTTAATCCCATTTATTGCATTGTTTTACACTTTACTAAGTATTATTTTCACTTTTTTTTAAAAGTATATTCTTGTTCTTGTTTCATATTGCTAGCATCTTTTCTTATCTCCTTTGTTATATTAATTGGCTAAAAAAGCTTAAAGTTCTTGGTCATCTGTTCTGTTTATGTTTGGATCTCTAATTGAGATGTGTGGTTTCTTTTTAAAATAAATGCCTTGTAATTGGGAGTTTTAACACATTTTTTTTCCTGAGGATACTGGCTATGCTATCAGGCAGTCCTTTGGAAGGGAACACGTGACTCCAAACCTAGTCGTCTACAATGAGGTCAGGAATGAGTGTATGGTCTCTTGCGTGGAGGTCCCCAGGCATCAGAAAACCCAATCAATGCTTCTCACCCCTCAAAATAACTCTGCAATTCAGATAATCATCTATTACCTATGAGGGTTGGAGGGGAAGTCCATTAGAAAGAGGTACATGTTAGGGGCGTCTGGGTGGCACAGTCAGTTGAACTTCTGCCTTTGGCTCAGGTCATGATCCCAGGGTCCTGGGATCAAGCCCCATGTTGGGCTCCCAGGGAGCCTGCTTCTCCCTCTCCCCCCTGTTTGTGCTGGTGTGCTCCTCTTGCTCTCTCTGTCTCTCTCAAATAAATAAATAAAATCGAAAGAAAGAAAGAAGAAAGAAAGAAAGAAAGAAAGAAAGAAAGAAAGAAAGAAAGAAAGAAAGAAAGAAAGAAGAAAGAAAGAGGTACTTGTTAGAGTGTGATTTCCCAGCCTTTGGAGTTTTGAATGGGAGAAGGAGGGAAATGGTGGCCAGAGGTCAGATAGTAACTTATGTTTTTCTCAGCCTCTCACAAGTGCGGGATTTCAGTGCTATTCTTACTTGATTCCTGAAGACATCTGAACATGAGTCTTAAGTTTCTATATGTATGGAGCAGATAATACTTGTTCCAAGGCTACAGCAGGAGAGAAGGAAGAGCAAAAAGAACTCTAAGGTCCTTTCCTAGGTTATCCTCTTGCAGCTTGTTGGGCTGCCTTCTACTCTAGGTAAAAGCTGCCATATTACCTCATAAACAAACCAGTTGAAAGATCTGCACCCCTCACCCCCAACATGAATCCATATAGGTTTCCTTAATTACTTTCCCCAGTTTTCCTACTCTTATGATTTTGGGGAAGGAGCCATCAGTTTGTTCAGAACTGGAACCAGAATTATTTTTCAGTTTTTCATGTATCACTTTACGTTGTTTCTTTTAAAACATCATATTATTGATTTTCATAAATTCAATTTGAGAAATTTCAAAAATTTGTGACTTTATCTCATTGATATAGTTTTATTTATGCTTACATTAGAACTTATTTCCTTTACTTTCTTTTTCCTTCTACACTTCTCTCTTCTTTGGCATTCTTCTTTTCCATCAAAACAAAATCAAGAATTTTTTCAGTGTGCAGAAATGGGGATTTTATACATCTTTGCTTATGATTAGAAATACCTGTTCCAATTATTACTATACATTAGGAGTAAAGGCTGCATCTCTCTATAAATTGAACAGAAATAATCAGATCAGTTTAAAAATGTAGTCTTCAAGAAAAGAGGCCATTTGAACTTACCTCCCAAGTGGCACACAGATTTGACTTGTGATATAACCATTTGCCATTCTCATCTTTAGGGTAGATTTCATCTCCAGGCTATAAAAAAGAATGAGTATAACTTATTTTATTTATATCTGGGAATTAAAATTATGGCATTTGAGTTGTCATTATACCATATACCCTGGGCCTGGGAAAGCAATTCAATTTAATTATTTATGTATAATAAATATGACATATTAGTCTCATCTCACTGGCATTCATTTTCCTTTATTTATTGACAGATTATTATTGTTCTTTTTTTTTTAAAGATTTTATTTATTTATTCATGAGAGAGAGAGAGGCAGAAACACAGGCAGAGGGAGAAGCAGGCTCCATGCAGGGAGCCAAATGTGGGACTCTTTCCCAGGTCTCCAGGATCACACCCTGGGCTGAAGGTGGTGCTAAACCACTGAGCCACCTGGGCTGCCCCCTTATTATTGTTCTTAAACCATGAAGTTCTCTCATAATGAAAGGAATCTGTTCAACTACCCCCTCCCACCTCACCCCAATGACACAGACAAAACTAACAGGTGTCTGCATTTCGCCCTAACTCTGTTTTTCTAGGGCATGGTGCCCTACATTCTTGAGAAATAAACTTCAACCACAAAATATATTCTTCTCTAGCCTGACCATGATCCACATCTCAGACAACCCCTGGACAGAGCCAATATACCTGCCATTTCTTGCTCTACCTGGCTAAGAGTTGATCCCCTCTCTACACACCAATTCCCCCATCAGTACAGCTACAATCCTCTCACATCCTTCAAAACTCCTTAAAAGGCCCAGCTTGACATAAACTTGGGGCCAACACTTTTCTGGATGTCTGGTTCCTCTCCTCCCTTGGAGAGTGAATAAACTCTCCTCTTTATTCTCCACTCTTTGTGCAATTCTTTGCCACCCTCATTACCAGCCACTCCAACACTTAATAACAAAATTACTCATAAATAAAGAGTAGAAGTTGAGAATTAGGATATTTAGGCTCAGCGTTTTGATCTAACCCTAAGCCCAAAGTTGAGAACAACAAATTTTTTTAAAAGATTTTATTTATTAATGAGAGACACACAGAGAGAGGCAGAGACATAGGCAGAGGGAGAAGCAGCTCCTTGGAGGGAGCCTGATACTGGACTCGATCCCCAGACTGGGGATCATGCTCTGAGCCAAAGGCAGAAACTCAACCACTGAGCCACCCACGCATCCTGAGAACAGCAACTTTTTCACTCTAATAAGAAAACAAGGATCATCTTTAAGGGTGAAAAGAAGTTTTTCAGCTAAGAAAAGTGTAGCTAATGAATGGAACACTCCCTAAGCATACGGAAAAACTTAGCACATTACTTCTACCTCTTTCGCTATATCTAAAAATGGGAACCATCTCTTGTGGGCTTGGAAATAGGATAGAGAGAAATAAAAGATGATTTCTAGGCTCCTTGGTTGGCTAGTGGTGATCATTCCCTGAGTTTAGGCTAGCAATCAAGAGTTTTATTTTGGATATTTTGAGTTGAAATGGCAATTTCCACATTCAGTGGTTATTTGAGGAGGCAATTGAACAGAGAAGTCTGAGAGAGGTTCAGAGAGAAGTCTTGGCTGCACGCAAATTTGGGAGGGATCAGCACATAAAGTGGTATTCAATCCATGGGATCACCTGTAGAGAAAGTGTGGCTCAGTAAGACAATATTGAGGATAGAGTACTGGGCATAACGGCCTTTGGATGTTGGCAGGGAAGATGCTGTCAAAGCATCTGGAGAGGGTGATACAATAGAACCATAAGCTGAAAATGTTTAAAGAAAAAGGTAGTAGTCATCTGTATTGAAACAGATCAAATAACATGGGGACAAAGTGTCTTTTAGATGTGGATGATAGCATGGAAGTCTGTAGACCATGATAATTTTTTTTTGTTGAAAATCAAGCATTTGGACAAAGTCAATTATATTCTTAAATATTTAAAAAATTTTCCTTCTGCCATTTCACCTGAATGAAACTTCCCCCTGGTGATAACATTTTCTTAATTGTCCTCTTTAGTGAAAATAATTTCTTCTCAATTCTGCCTGTCTCAATGAGTGAGAGCGGGAAAAGGGCTCCTCTCCCCTTGATGTCCCATAATCACTCATGTTAGTTGCCCTTTCTATCTCTGATTTCTAAGCTTTTAACCTCTCAACACTTATGACCCACATTTTCACTCCAGTCGTTCTCCGTATTTCTTGTCTTTTGCATATCCTAGTTTTACCCTCTGTTCAGAAATGGCTTTATGCCTCAATTCTGAACTCTGCTAAATAATTTTTACCTCTCCAGATTTTAAGTAAGTCCTTATCAAGCCTGCACCCATGTTAAATATTTCCATGATGCCTCCCTTAGGCTTCTGCTGTGTCTACTTTACTAGTCCATTCATCCTGATAAAACCATTGTCTTTGTCCTCTGTTCTTGCTCTTTAGTGCAGGCCATTGCTGGAATAATCCAACCCTCTAAAAACCCATGATATGACTCTCATTCCTGCTCAGCAGTAACTTCATTCATCTTTCAAAAATGTTTTATCGTGGGGTGCCTGGGTGGTGGAGTCAGTCAAGTGTCATGCTCATTTTCAGCTCAGGTCATGATCATAGGATTCTGGAATGGAGGCCTGCGTCTGTCTCTGTGCTCAGCATGGAGTCTGCTTGAAATTTTCTTTCCTTCTCCCTCTGCCCCCCAACCCTTGTGCTTTCTTCTCTAAAATAAAATCTTTAAAAAAAAAATCCTTAAAAATGTCTTGTGATTTTTTGGTATTTTGTTGTTCTGAAATTGTGTCTGCTTGTTAAATTGACATTCAAAAAATAATAAAGTGCTAAAATGTTTTAGCAAGAAAGATTTCTTGTTAAAAAAAAATCAGGAGAGGGCAGCCTGGGTGGCTCAGCAGTTGAGTGCAGCCTTCAGGACAGGTTGTGATCCTGAAGACCCCAGGATGAGTCCCATGTTGGGCTCCCTGCATGGAGCCTGCTTCTCCCTCTGCCTGTGTCTCTGCCTCTCTCTTTCTGTGTGTCTCTCATGAATAAATAAATAAAATATTTTTAAAAAGCATGTGATATTTTGGCTTTGAAGATTGATTTCTCAATCATAGGAATTACAGGTTCATTTGGGAAGTAATGTCATTATACTGTGTCATTTTTCACTGTTAAAAATTTTACCTTCTCTCTGTATCCTTGAGCCTTGATCCCATCTAAGAATAGGAGTAGAAACTTTCTGTTGACCTTTCCCGAAAAGATTTTAGACATCATCGGTCAGCCACAGAAAAGTAAATTTCATTTTCTCACTTTTAGACATAGGCTTTTTCCAAATCTTTAAGAGTTAAGTGTAGAAATCTACTCTTTGAATATGAGTGAAGTTAGTTGTGTGAGGATGAGGGCTGAGGTTATAACTCCCAAGAACCTGAAATTAAAAAATCACTGTAGTCCACAGGGTATTGGGATTGCTAGGTTCATGAGGACAAAACAGAGGGGCAGGGTTATGGGGTTGGCATCAGGGAGCCCACCTTATGGTCCTGTTCTAATGGACTTTAAACCTGAGTGAGGGGATCCCTGGGTGGCGCAGCGGTTTGGCGCCTGCCTTTGGCCCAGGGCGCGATCCTGGAGACCCGGGATCGAATCCCACATCGGGCTCCCGGTGCATGGAGCCTGCTTCTCCCTCTGCCTGTGTCTCTGCCGCGCTCTCTCTCTCTCTCTGTGACTATCATAAAAAAAACAAACAAACAAACAAACAAACCTGAGTGAGTTATTTCCTTGTTTGGGGCCTCAACTTTCTCTTCTGTGAAATTAGGTTGTTGGGATATCTTATACTAAGGTTCCCTTCTACCTAAACATTTCAGAATATTATCTATAAAATGCCAGATATTGTGCCTGTAATTTCACATATATAATCTTAATGACTCCTCGCAACATTTGTCAAGTTAGTTGCTATTGTGTCCGTTTTACTGATAATGAATTGAAGTTCAGAAAGAACCAAAAAAAAGAAAAGAAAGAAAGAAAGAAAAAGAAAGATCAAAGTGATTATTGCTAGTAAGTAGTAAAGCTGAAAATAAGTCGCTTATATGTGTGACTCCAAAGCCCATTCAGACTTTGTCCACTCTACTATGTTAAGACTATATGGAAAAGATCAGATAATAACCTGACCAAGTCATCTGGCTTATATGTGACAGAGCTGGGATTCAAACTAGGCAGCCTGCTTCTGGAACCCATGATCTTTATCACTATGCTAAGTGGCCTCTAATTAATTACAGTAGAAATCTGTTATTTTGTTTTCTATCATACTTGTGCTGTCTCTTCTGGAGGAGCCCTTTCCATGTTTTTTGGGTGGGTTGACTCAGCTCTTATTCTCGGTCAAAGATGTCAGTCAGTCCCCCGATTTGGCCTTTTGCAAAGGTTAGTCAGTAACAGGTACATGACCTAAGGAAGGCTAGTCAGTATTTCTCTGTGAGGTTTAACATGTGGTCTCTCTTTCTCTGAGTTGTCATGTTGTGTTGACAATGTAGGCTTGGCATGTAAATGGCCATTTTGCCATCAAACAGAAAAGGATTTTTGAGGACGAAGCCAACCAAACCAGAGATAAAAGGCCAGATACATAGTTTGAATTTCTGGATCCAGCTGTGCCTGAATTGTATCCCTTGGAATTCCTGCTTCCCTTTTTAGCTAACACCAACTTAAGTTGGATTTCTGCCATTTAGAAAACAGTTCTGACTAATTCAAAGATTTGGGGTATGGCAAGTATGAGAAGTTGTTTAGGCCAACATGGGATAGTTGGACAGTGAGAAGTATCCCCCCTCCAGCTGAGAATTGGCAATCCTTGCTCTGCAAGAGCATAGAATCTGTTAAATTGTTGTCTTGAGTCTCAGACAAATAGGCCTACTAATGGTGGACTTTAGGGGATGTAGTAGAAAACCACTAGGTATTAGAGATTTTCTGGGCCATTTGTAGTCTTCAGGCATGTATTGAAAGAAGTGTTTGTTGCTACTGGGCGTGTAAGACAGAGGTAAGATGACATTTTATTTTATTTTATTTATTTTATTTTATTAAGATTTTTTTATTTATTCACAAGAGACAGAGAGAGACAGAGACAGAGAGAGAGAGAGAGAGAGAGGCAGAGACACAGGCAGAAGGAGAAGCAGGCTCCATGCGGGAGCCTGACATGGGACTCAATCCCGGGTCTCCAGGATCACACCCTGGGCTGCAGGCGGTGCTTAACCGCTGCACCACCGGGGCTGCCCATGACATTTTATTAAAATGGGTACTTCGTACTTCTGGATGTCATCCAAGATGACAGAAGTTCATATCTGAGCCTTCTGGAGATAGATAAATTAGTGACAGCCAAGAAAGGAAGGTAAGAATCCTAGAGGGAAGTAGTATTGGACTTTGTGAGAATGCTGGTTGTCTTTGAAGATAAGATCTCAGGCCACAGATGCCCTACTAGACAAAGGGGCATCCAATGAATTGCAGACTGGGTATAAGGAACACATTAACTGTGCCTGCCTGTTT